>NC_057807.1:275365641-275632886 GCF_018294505.1 Triticum aestivum
CGTCCCCGGCGGCGCGCCGCCCGCCTCCACGCTGGCGCCGCCCCGGCAACCTCGCCGCCGCCCTCCAGTCCCCTCGTCGCCGGCCGCTGCCTCCTTCCCCGTCGTCGCCGGTGAACAGTACCGCCGCCGCCTCGGAGTCCGTGCCCGATCCAGATCTGGATCTGGGATTTTTTGGTTGACCTCTCTCCCCCGAAACCCTAATTTTTCGTGCTATCTTTGACTGCTTGTATCTCCGTAACCGTAGGTCCGTTTTGGACATATGATATATCAAAATCTTCGTATCGACATGTACATCATTTCATTCCATTGCATAATTTGCATTTGAGGTCATCTTGATACCCAAAATGCTGTTAGAAGGAGGCTTCGTGAGTTAAATTGCAGAACCGTTAGTTCATCATGCATTTTTGTCATTTTTGCTATGTTTAATCCGTGCATGATATGCCTGTGCCCCTTTGGGATGTATTGTGAAGCATTTTGTCTTCTTTCCATAGGTGCCACCCATGCATTTTTAGGATGTGTGTGTTGTCTTGTGCAAGCTTGCGAAGAGAGGTACCTGAGATTGCAGATTTCAGGGACTTAGTGATTTTCACTAAGTCTGGGATATTTTAGTTCATGATGCTATATGTCCAGCTTGTTTCCTAGTGATCCGTGCCTCTTTTGAGGATGATCAGTAAGGGAGTTTTGATACTTAAGCTATGCTCTATACATCCATGTCTTTGTTGGCATTTGTGGAGTGCTCTAGGTTGACTCAATCGAGCTCAACTTTTGCTTCGTTGTTAATCTGGGCAGATCGTCAACTTGTTTGCGATTTCGCCGATGCTACCGTTAGTGTTCCATGCATGCTATGCCTTCGTTCTTGCCATGTGTAGCTAGCACTTTGTGCCTTCTTGCTGGTTATATGCTTTCCTTGCCATGACTTGCACCGTAGTGAGTGCATCGAGCTCGTTTACATGCCTTCGTGAGTTAAATTTCAGCATGTCTCAGTTTTCACTAAGTCTGAAAACTGATTGTGTTCGAGCGATGTTCGTGAGCTCGGTAGAGTATTTTGTGAACCCTTTTGGCCCCAGGTCACTTTGGGTGTTTTATTAAGCTTGTTGAGTAGCTCCATGCCATGTTCTTACTTGTCATGTTCAGGTTTCCTATCATGTGGTTTTGCTGCTCCGAAGAGAGCTTCGTGATCTGAAATTTCAGACTAGTGTTAATTTCACTAAGTCTGAGATCTGTTTTGCATTTGCGTTTTAGCCATGCTTGTTTGAACCTCTTAATGGATGAATTTGCCTATGGCTCAGTGCTAGTGTTTTGTCAACCATCTTGTGTACATCACTGCCATGTATTTTGTTTTCTTGTTTGGTGGCTGTAGCATGTTCTTTTCGTTGCATTTAGATGCCTACTTGCTGTTAATCGCAGACCGGTGTCATATCTTAAAACGCTTGCCATTTCTAAACCGTAGCTCCGATTCCTTTGATCTTTATATCGTTTTCAAGCGATTTCATCCCCTCTATCCAGTGGCACACTTGGTTTTCCAAGTTGATGCCAGGTTCATGCATTTCCTGTCATATCTTGCATTTTGCATCCCGCATCGCATCCCGCATAGCATATCGTCATTTCATCATATTGCTTGGACTTGCCCGTGGTTGATTGTATCCTTGTTGCTTGTTTGTCTTGTTGGGTAGAGCCGGGAGACGAGTTCGCTACCGAGGAGCCCGTTGAGTTTGCTTGTGAGGATCCAGTCAACTCTGACAACTGTGCAGGCAAGATGATCATACCCTCGAAATCACTACTATCTTTGCTATGCTAGTTTGCTCGCTCTTTTGCTTTGCCACTGCTACGATGCCTACCTTTTTGCTTGTCAGCCTCCCAATTGCCATGTTGATCCCCTAACCCACCATTGTCCTAGCAAACCGTTGATTGGCTATGTTACCGCTTTGCTCAGCCCCTCTTATAGCGTTGTTAGTTGCAGGTGAAGTTTGGAGCCGTTCCTTGTTGGAACTTTTATTTACTTGTTGGGATATCACAATATATCTTACTTAATTAATGCATCTATATACTTGGTAAAGGGTGGAAGGCTCGGCCTTATGCCTGGTGTTTTGTTCCACTCTTGCCGCCCTAGTTTCCGTCATATCGGTGTTATGTTCCCGGATTTTGCGTTCCTTACACGGTTGGGCTATTATGGGAACCCCTTGACAGTTCGTCTTAAGTAAAGCTCTTCCAGCAATGCCCAACATTGGTTTTACCATTTGCCACCTAGCCTTTTCTTTCCCTTGGGTTCTGCAGACTCAAGGGTCATCATTATTTTACCCCCCGGGCCAGTGCTCCTCTGAGTGTTGGTCCACCTGTCAACTACCGGTGGCTACCAGGGGCAACTCTGGGCTGGCCTACCCGTACCTAGGACAATCTGAGTGTGCCCTGAGAAAGAGATATGTGCAGCTCCTATCGGGATTTGTCGGCACATTCGGGCGGTGTTGCTGGTTTAGTTTTACCCTGTCGAAATGTCTTGTTGTACCGGGATACCAAGTCTGATCGGAATGTCTCGGGTGGAGGTCTATTCCTTCATTGACCGTGAGAGCTTGTCATGGGCTAAGTTGGGACTCCCCTGCAGGGATTGAACTTTCGAAAGCCGTGCCCGCGGTTATGGGCAGATGGGAATTTGTTAACGTCCGGTTGTAGAAAACCCGAAGTTGACCTTATTTAAAATACATCAACCGCGTGTGTAACCGTGATGGTCTCTTCTCGGCGGAGTCCGGGAAGTGAACACGGTGTTGGAGTTATGCTTGACGTAGGTTGCTATAGGATCACTTCTTGATCATATTTGTATCGACCGTGCTTTGCCCTCTCTTCTCGCTCTCTTTTGCGATTGTAGCCATCACATATGCTAGTCGCTTGCTACAGCTCCACATATATTTGCCTTATCCATTCCTATGAGCTTAAATAGTTTTGATCGCGAGGGTGCGAGATTGCTGAGTCCCTGTGGCTCACAGATACTATAACTCCAGATGCAGGTCCAGGTGATTTCGCTCCAGGTGACGAGTACGAGCTAAAGTGGGAGTTCGACGAGGACTCTCAGCGTTATTATGTTTCCTTTCCCGATGATCAGTAGTGGTGCCTGGTTGGGGTTATCGATTCAGGACCTTGTCGCATGTTGGGTTCTTTTCTAATTTTGGCGCCGTAGTCGGGCCATGAGTGTTTGTTTGATGGATGTTATTTATGCACTCTGATGTGACGTGGCGAGTGTAAGCCAACTATGTTATCTCCCCCTTTTATTATATATTACATGGGATGTTGTAATGATTGCCTGACTTGCGACATTGCTTTCAATGCGGTTATGCCTCTAAGTCGTGCCTCGACACGTGGGAGCTATAGCCGCATCGAGGGCGTTACAAGTTGGTAATCAGAGCCTTCCCCGACCTTAGGAGCCCCATTGCTTGATCGTTTTTAGCAGCCGAGTTGTGTCTAGAAAAATGTTTTGAGTCCTTAGGAATTATATATCGGAGAGCTTAGGAATTCTTTTACTTCCCAGTCTCCTCATCGCTCTGGTAAGGCATCCTGGCGTAGAGTTTTGACTCTTCTCTTCTCAAATTTCACTAAAATTTTTTTAGGATCACGCGAGTATCTTGGTTTTGTTACGATGGTTTTGTGACGAGAACATTGTTCTTGGTGCCTCCTGTCTTTA
Source organism: Triticum aestivum (assembly GCF_018294505.1). NCBI lineage: Eukaryota > Viridiplantae > Streptophyta > Magnoliopsida > Poales > Poaceae > Triticum > Triticum aestivum. Next base: position 275,369,312 of record NC_057807.1, read on the forward strand.
GGGGTTGTGGCAGTGTCCCGGGGAGTTGAGCTCCGAGGTGTTGTCGTCACAATTTTATCGTTGCAATTCTGGTATACTTGAGACATGTTCGCCGACATCGAAAATCTCTTTTATGCAGTTCGTTGGTGAGATAACCTCGACGCCACCCAGTACTGGGGCGGGAGTTCGGGAGTATCGCCATAACTTGTATAACGGATGCTTTTCGAAGGTTGAGGTAGATGGTTTCCGAAGTTTTCCTGGTTATGTGTTGAAGGATGGATACAGCTGGATGTAGGATTTGCTAGTTTGGGTGAGATATTGTGCTTCCCCTGTATCCCCAACACCTGATTGCATAACCGGAAAGGTTCGGGAGTTTCATAGGTGGGAAATCTAGTAGCTCTAGTTCTTCTTCCACGGATATTGGTTTGAGATTGGGATTTCTTACCGATTATTCGTTCTTGATCCGTACCTTGTTGATTTATTTCTCTACCTTAATTCTTCGTGGCTTCGCAATTTATGGATATGTGATCATTTGAAGAGGAATGCATTCGTTCATTTTGTTCGGATGTGAAGACTATATGTTGCAATTTTCATTCCGTTGGATTCAGCTTCTATGTTGTTGTCTATCTATGTGCTAATGGTGGTCAACCTCTTCAGGATGGCTCCTCCAACGCGCACGACTCTGAATCCTGATCCGCCTCCACCTCCGCCTCCTCCGGAAGCATGGCAAGCTGTGATGGCCGCTACTAATGCAAACACACAGTTGATCATGCAAATCCTTCAAGAGCGCAATCAAGGCAGTCAAGGGAATCAAGGCCATAATCAGCACCACTTTGCTACTCTGAACCAGTTCCTTGCTAATGGCCCAAAGACGTTCAGCGGTTGTGTTGAGGCTACCGATGCTGACGATTGGCTAGTGGATCTGGGCAAGCATTTTGAATGCAGCAACGTCAGGCCTGAAGATTTCGTCAAGTTCGCTTCTTTCCAGCTCAAAGATCAGGCTGCAGAGTGGTTCCAGCAGTACAAGGATTCCAGAGGTGGACGTGTTATCACTTGGGACGATTTCCGTCAAGATTTCCGCGCTCATCACATCCCTCAAAGCGTGGTTGAGAGTAAGCGTCAGGAATTCCGCAATCTGAAGCAAGGCTCTTTGTCTGTCTATGACTACAACAAGTTGTTCCAGAAGCTCGCCCGTTTTGCCAAGCAGGATGTTCCTGATGAGAAGAGTATGATCTATCAGTTCAGGGGTGGTCTTCGTGAGGAAATTCAGCTCGCTCTTGTCCTCTTTGAGCCGTTGAGATACGATGAGTTCTACAACATGGCACTGAAGCAAGAGGCTGCTCAGATGAGATGTGATGCTTCCAGGAAGCGTGCCAGAGATGTTACTCCGTCTTCCTCTACTCAAGTGGTCAAGCAGCAGAAGTATTGGCTTCCTCCTCCTCCGTTCCGTCAGCCGTATCAGCAGAAGAGCAAAGGTGGCAGTGGTTTCTCCCACCCACCCAACCCAGGCTTTCAGAACAAGTCTTCATCTCAAGCTCCAAGATCGAGTGCTCCGTATCACCGTCCGCTTTCAGAGGTCACGTGCAACAAGTGCCAACAGAAGGGTCACTATGCCAACAAGTGTACCAACCAGAGGCGTCTTCCTCCTCCTCCTCCTGTTAGATCGGCAAGTACAGCTGTGGTCAAGCACAATCCCAAGCACGCCAAGGTCAATATGGTGAATGCAGCTCAGGCAGAGGATTCTTCAGATGTGATCATGGGTAACCTTCTTGTTAACGATGTTCCTGCAAAAGTTCTTTTTGACACAGGTGCATTGCATTGCTTTATTTCCAAACCTTTTGCATCAAAGTATGAGTGTGATTATCAGTATCTGCAAAGCTCCTTGCAAATTGTGTCACCAGGCAAGCAGATGACAGCTAACACCTGCGTCCCTGAGGTTACTATCACATTGGGTGACTACAAGTTCCTTTCTTCCCCAATTGTTCTCGGTAACTCGGATATTGATCTTATTCTCGGAATGGATTGGCTTTCTAAGCACAAGGCACATCTTGACTGTGCTACCAGGCAGATTCAATTGACTCATTCGTCTGAGGATGTCATTGTCTTTGCCGCTCGGGATAATTCCATCCGGTTGTTTTCTCTCAATGAGAAGGGTGAATTGGATGTTATTTCGCAAATTCCTGTCGTTTGCGAATATCAAGACGTCTTTCCAGAAGAACTTCCAGGGATGCCTCCAAACCGGCCGGTTGAATTCGTTATTGAACTTGAGCCTGGTACGGAACCTGTGTGCAAACGTCCTTACAAGCTCGGCCCCGAAGAGTTGAAGGAGCTGAAGAAACAACTCGATGAGCAAGAAAGATTGGGTCTCATTCGGCCTAGTACTTCTCCGTGGGGTTGTGGTGTTCTTTTTGTGAAGAAGAAGGATGGATCGAGTCGACTTTGTGTTGATTACCATCCAGTAAACAAGAAGACCATCAAGAACAAATACCCACTTCCCAACATCAATGAGCTGTTCGAACAACTCAAGGGTGCTCAAGTATTCTCCAAGCTTGATCTCCGTATGTGTTATCATCAGATTCGTATTCGTGAGCAAGATATTCCCAAGCCGGCGTTCAGAACAAGCTTTGGTTCATATGAATACACCGTCATGTCTTTTGGCCTCGCCAACGCTCCTCCGACGTTCTCTCGCATGATGAACTTCATCTTCAACCCCTACACCAATGAATTCGTTCTGGTCTATCTCGACGACATTCTGGTTTTCTCGAAGAACAAGAAAGATCATGCCAAGCACTTGCGTTTGGTTCTTGACAAGCTCAGAGAACATCAGTTCTACGCCAAGTTCTCCAAGTGTGAATTTTGGCTCGATGAGGTTCTTTATCTTGGTCATATCATCTCCGCCAAGGGCATTTCCGTGAATCCTGAGAAGGTGTCTGCAATTGTGAATTGGGAACCTCCTCAGAATGTAAAGCAACTCCGCAGTTTCCTCGGTCTCGCAAGCTATTGCAGAAGATTCGTTGAAAACTTTTCTAAGATTGCCAAGCCTCTCTCAAATCTTCTTCAGAAGCACGTCAAGTACGTTTGGTCTCCGGAGTGTGATATTGCTTTCAACTCTTTGAAAGAGAAATTGATCACTGCTCCAGTTCTGACTCCACCTGATGAAACCAAGCCGTACGAGGTCTTTTGTGATGCCTCTCTCCAAGGTCTCGGTGCTGTACTGATGCAAGAGAAGAAAGTTGTTGCTTATACCTCTCGCCAGTTGAAACCTAATGAGAAGAACTACCCCACTCATGATCTCGAGTTGGCGGCAGTTGTACACGCTTTGTTGACTTGGAGACATCTTCTATTGGGAAGGAAAGTGGATATTTTCACTGATCACAAGAGTCTCAAGTACATCTTCACTCAGCCTAATCTCAAGCTCAGGCAGACTCGATGGGTCGAAATGATTCAAGAGTACAATCCGAGTATCGAGTATACTCCAGGCAAGGCTAATGTGATTGCTGACGCTTTGAGCAGAAAAGCATATTGCAACAGTCTGATTCTCAAGCCTTTTCAACCCGAGCTTTGTGAAGCTTTCCGCAAACTGAATCTGCAAGTTGTTCCTCAAGGTTTCCTCGCCAACCTTCAAGTCTCTCCTACCTTGGAAGACCAGATTCGCCAAGCCCAACTTCTTGATGCTATGGTGAAAAAGGTGAAGATTGGTATTGCAAAGAGTCAGTCCAAGTACAAGTGCTTCCGACTTGATGACAAGGACACTCTCTTCTTCGAGGATCGAATTGTTGTGCCCAAAGGTGAACTCCGTAAGGTGATCATGAACGAGGCTCACAACTCTCTCCTCTCCATCCACCCTGGTAGTACAAAGATGTATCAGGACCTCAAGCAAGCTTATTGGTGGACTCGAATGAAGCGCGAGATCGCTCAATTCGTGAATGAATGTGATGTCTGCAGAAGAGTGAAGGCAGAACACCAAAGGCCAGCTGGTCTCCTCCAACCTCTTGCCATTCCAGAATGGAAGTTTGACCATATTGAAATGGACTTCGTGACTGGGTTTCCAAAGTCCAAGCGTGGCAATGATGCTATATTTGTTGTCATCGACAAGCTCACCAAAGTGGCTCATTTCCTGCCTATCAAAGAGTCAATCACTGCAGCTCAATTGGCGGAACTCTATACCTCTCGCATTGTCTCTCTGCACGGTATTCCTCAAGTGATATCTTCAGACCGTGGCAGCATCTTTACCTCCAAGTTTTGGGATTCTTTTCAGAAAGCCATGGGCACCAACATCCGCTTCAGCACAACTTTCCATCCTCAAACAAGCGGTCAAGTCGAGCGTGTCAACCAAATTCTTGAAGATATGCTCAGGGCTTGTGTGATCTCCTTCGGCATGAAGTGGGAGGATTGTCTTCCTTATGCTGAATTCTCATACAACAACAGCTTTCAAGCAAGTTCGGGCAAGGCCCCCTTTGAAATTCTGTATGGCAGGAAGTGCCGTACCCCTCTCAACTGGTCTGAAACCGGTGAACGTCAGCTGCTGGGTAATGACTTAATCACAGAAGCAGAAGAGATGTGCAAAGTCATTCGTGATAACCTCAAAGCAGCCCAGTCCCGCCAGAAGAGCTACTATGATAGTAAGCACCGTGAATTAGCTTTCGAGATCGGAGATCATGTTTACCTCCGCGTCTCTCCCATGAAAGGTACTCGTCGCTTCGGTATCAAAGGGAAGCTTGCCCCTAGATACGTGGGACCTTTCAAGATTGTCAGCAAGAGAGGCGACCTCGCCTATCAACTCGAGCTTCCTTCAAACTTTGCAAATGTTCATGATGTGTTCCATGTCTCTCAGCTTCGAAAGTGCTTCAAGACTCCTGACCGCACCGTCAACTTCGAGGACATTGAGCTCCAAGAAGATCTCTCCTATCGTGAGCACCCAGTTGCTATTCTCGAAGAGACTGAATGCAAGACTCGCAACAAGTCAATCAAATTTCTCAAAGTCAAGTGGTCACACCATTCCGACCGTGAAGCTACCTGGGAACGCGAGGATCACCTCCGTTCTGAGTACCCGGAGTTCTTTCAGTCCTAGATCTCGGGACGAGATCTTTTCGTAGTGGTGGAGTGTTGTAACGCCCCAGATGTAACTTTCCATATTTGTATCCAACTCTTGCCGTCTCCGGCGCTAAGTTATATTTATTTCTCGGGTTGGGTCTTTGTCTTCGTGTGTGTTGTTTTCGTTTTCATGCATCTCATATCAGGTCATCACGTGCATTGCATTTGCATACATGTTCATCTCATGCATTCGAGCATTTTCCCCGTTGTCCGTTTTGCATTCCGGCGTTTCGTTCTCCTCCGGTGGTCATTTCTAGCTTTCTTTCTTGTGTGGGGTTTAAACATTTCCGGATTGGACCAAGTCTTGCCAAGCGGCCTTGGTTTACTACCGGTAGACCGCCTGTCAAGTTTCGGGTCATTTGGACTTCGTTTGATACCCCAACGGTTAACCGAGGGACCGAAAAGGCCTCGTGTGTGTTGCAGCCCAACACCCCCCAAATTTGGCCCAAAACCCACCAAACTCTGCTCCATGTCCTAGAGCGTTCGATCACGATCGTGTGGGCGAAAACCGCACCTCATTTGGACTCTCCTAGCTCCCTCTATGCCTATATATACACCCCTCCGTTTTCGGATCTCTCCCTCTCCCCGAAACCCTAAAAAAAAAGAGAATCTCCTTCCTCCGCCGCCGACGGACGTGTCCGGCCCGCGCCGGACAGCGTCCGCTCCACCCCGCCGCCCGCCGCAGCCATCGCCGTGCCGCCACGTGGGCGCGCCCACATCGCCGCGCCCGCCGGCCCGCAGGCCCACGCGGGGCCCTCCCCAGCCCGCGTCATCGCCCCGCCGCCTCACGCCCGCAGCCGCCGCCATCCTCCTCGCGGCCGGCCACCCGGGGCACCGGCGCCGCCGCTCGCCATCGTCGCCGGCCCGCTCCTCGAGCCGCGGCCCCGCCATCCGCCGGCGCGCCCGCCGCCGCCGAACCTCGCCGTGGCCACCACCGGGCCCCGCCGCCCTCGTCCGTCTCCTCCGGCGGCCGGGTCGGGCTCCGGCGAGCCTCCCCACGCCCCTGCGGTCCTCCTCCGGCGAGCTCCAACTCCGGTGAACAGTGCCCCGCGGTCAACCTCGAAGTCCGTGCCCGCGAGATCCCGATCTGGATCTCAGATCCGAAACCCTAGGGTTGACTTTTGCCTCTCTCCGTTAATTTTTATGCATTCTTTGTCTGCGCGTATCTCTGCAACCGTAGATCCGTTTTAGGCGTATGATATGTCAAAATCTTCGTCTCGACATGTACATCATTTCATTCCATTGCATCATTTGCATTTGAGGTCATCTTGATACCCAAAATGCTGGTAGAAGGAGGCTCCGTGAGTTAAACTGCAGATCCGTTAGTTCATCATGCACTTTTGTCATTTTTGCTATAATTAATTCGTGCATGATATGCCTGTGCCCCTTTGGGATGATTTGTGAAGCATTTTGTCTTCTTTCCAGAGGTGCTACCCATGCATTTTTAGGATGTGTGTGTTGTCTTGTGCAAGCTTGCGAAGTAGGGTACCTGAGAATGCAGATTTCAGGGACTTAGTGATTTTCACTGTCTGGGATATTTTAGTTCATGATGCTATATGTCCAGCTTGTTTCCTAGTGATCCGTGCCTCTTTTGAGGATGATCAGTAAGGGAGTTTTGATATTTAAGTTATGCTCTATCCATCCATGTCTTTGTTTGCATTTGTGGAGTGCTCTAGGTTGACTCAATCGAGCTCAACTTTTGCTTCGTTGTTAATCTGGGCAGATCGTTAACTTGTTTGCGATTTCGTCGATGCTACCGTTAGTGTTCCATGCATGCTATGCCTTCGTTCTTGCCATGTGTAGCTAGCACTTTGTGTCTTCTTGCTGGTTATATGCTTTACTTGCCATGACTTGCACCGTAGTGAGTGCATCGAGCTCGTTTACATGCCTTCGTGAGTTAGATTTCAGCATGTCTCAGTTTTCACTGTCTGAAAACTGATTGTGTTCGAGCGATGTTCGTGAGCTCGGTAGAGTATTTTGTGAACCCTTTTGGCCCCAGGTCACTTTGGGTGTTTTATTAAGCTTGTTGAGTAGGTCCATGCCATGTTCTTACTTGTCATGTTCAGGTTTCCTATCATGTTGTTTTGCTGCTCCGAAGAGAGCTTCGTGATCTGAAATTTCAGACTAGTGTTAATTTCACTAAGTCTGAGATCTGTTTTGCCTTTGCGTTTTAGCCATGCTTGTTTGAACCTCTTAATGGATGAAATTGCCTGTGGCTCAGTGCTAGTGTTTTGTCGACCATCTTGTGTACTTCGCTGCCATGTATTTTGTTTTCATGTTTGGTGGCTGTAGCATGCTCATTTCGTTGCATTTAGATGCCTACTTGCTGTTAATCGCAGACCGGTGTCGTATCTTAAAACGCTTGCCATTTCCAAACCGTAGCTCCGATTCCTATGATCTTTATATCGTTTTCGAGCGATTTCATCCCCTCTATCCAGTGGCACACTTGGTTTTCCAAGTTGATGCCAGGTTCATGCTTTTCCTGTCATATCTTGCATTTTTGCATCCCGCATTGCATCCCGCATAGCATATCGTCATTTCATCATATTGCTTGGTCTTGCCCGTGGTTGATTGTATCCTTGTTGCTTGTTTGTCTTGTTGGGTAGAGCCGGGAGACGAGTTCGCTACCGAGGAGCCCGTTGAGTTTGCTTGTGAGGATCCAGTCAACTCTGACAACTGTGCAGGCAAGATGATCATACCCTCGAAATCACTACTATCTTTGCTATGCTAGTTTGCTCGCTCTTTTGCTTTGCCACTGCTGCGATGCCTACCTTTTGCTTGTCAGCCTCCCAATTGCCATGATGAACCTCTAACCCACCATTGTCCTAGCAAACCGTTGATTGGCTATGTTACCGCTTTGCTCAGCCCTTCTTATAGCGTTGTTAGTTGCAGGTGAAGATTGGAGCCGTTCCTTGTTGGAGCATTTATTTACTTGTTGGGATATCATTATATTGCTATGTTATCTTAATGCATCTATATACTTGGTAAAGGGTGGAAGGCTCGGCCTCTCGCCTAGTGTTTTGTTCCACTCTTGCCGCCCTAGTTTTCCGTCATATCGGTGTTATGTTCCCGGATTGTTGCGTCCCTTACGCGGTTGGGTTATAATGGGAACCCCTTGATAGTTCGCCTTGATTAAAGCTTTTCCAGCAATGCCCAACATTGGTTTTACCATTTGCCACCTAGCCTCTTTTCCCTTGGGTTTCCGGAGCCCGAAGGTCATCTTATTTTAACCCCCCCCCCCGGGCCAGTGCTCCTCTGAGCGTTGGTCCAAACTAGAGTCCTGTGCAGCGCCCCCTCGGGGAAACTCGAGGTTTGGTTTTAGTTGTATGGAGCGCTCATCTGAGTGTGCCCTGAGAAAGAGATATGTGCAGCTCCTATCGGGATTTGTCGGCACATTCGGGCGGTGTTGCTGGTCTTGTTTTAACCTGTCGAATTGTCTTGTTGTACCGGGTTGCCGAGTCTGATCGGTGTGTCTCGGGTGGAGGTCTATTCCTTCGTTGACCGTGAGAGCTTGTTATGGGCTAAGTTGGGACTCCCCTGCAGGGATTGAACTTTCGAAAGCCGTGCCCGCGGTTATGGGCGGATGGGAATTTGTTAATGTCCGGTTGTAGATGACTTGAACTAAACTTAATTAAAATGATTCAACCGTGTGTGTTACCGTGATGGCCCCTTCTCGGCGGAGTCCGGGAAGTGGACACGGTGTTGGAGTTATGCTTGCGCAGGATGTTCCTTTAGCTTCTCGCTCGTGCTTCGCCTTCTCTTCTCGCTCTCCTTTGCGTATAGGTTAGCCACCACATATGCTAGTCGCCTGCTGCAGCTCCACATATATTTGCCTTATCCATTCCTATGAGCTTAAATAGTCTTGATCGCGTGGGTGTGAGATTGCTGAGTCCCTGTGGCTCACAGATGCTACAACTCCAGATGCAGGTCCAGGTGATTCTGCTCCAGTTGACGATTACGAGCTCAGGTGGGAGTTCGACGAGGACTCTCAGCGATACTATGTGTCTTTTCCGGATGATCAGTAGTGGTACCTAGTTGGGGTTATCGATTCAGGACCTTGTCGCATGTTGGGGGTCTTTTCTGTTTTGGCACCGCAGTCGGGCCATGAGTGATTTGTTTGATGGATGTTATTTATGTACTCTGATGTGACGTGGCGAGTGTAAGCCAACTATGTTATCTCCCCCTTTTATTATATATTACATGGGATGTTGTAATGATTGCCTGACTTGCGACATTGCTTTCAATGCGGTTATGCCTCTAAGTCGTGCCTCGACACGTGGGAGCTATAGCCGCATCGAGGGCGTTATATTCGATGAGGAAAAAATAGGAAGCAACCTTTCGGGACGAGACTCCGCCGCCACGAGGCGGAACCTTGGCGGAACCAATCTAGGGCTCCGGCAGAGATGTTCTGCCAGGGACACTTCCCTCCGGGAGGGGGAATCATCACCATCATCATCACCAACGCTCCTCTCATCGGGAGAGGGCAATCTCCGTCAACATCTTCACCAGCACCATCTCATCTCCAAACCCTAGTTCATCTCTTGTATCCAATTCTTGTCTCCAAGTCCGGGATTGGTGATAGTAGGTTGCTAGTAGTGTTGATTACTCCTTATAGTTGATGCTAGTTGGTTTATTTGGTGGAAGATCATATGTCCAGATCCTTTATGAATATTATTACCCCTCTGATTATGAACATGAATATGCTTTGTGAGTAATTACGTTTGTTCCTGAGGACAAGGGAGAAGTCTTGCTATTAGTAGTCATGTGAATTTTGTTTTCGTTCGATATTTTGATGAGATGTATGTTGTCTAGCCTCTAGTGGTGTTATGTGAACGTCAACTACATAACACTTCACCATTATTTGGGCCTAGAGGAAGGCATTGGGAAGTAATAAGCAGATGATGGGTTGCTAGAGTGACAAAATCTTAAACCCTAGTTTATGCGTTGCTTCGTAAGGGGCTGATTTGGATCCATATGTTTCATGCTATGGTTAGGTTTACCTTAATACTTTTGTTGTAGTTGCGGATGCTTGCAATAGAGGTTAATCATAAGTGGGATGCTTGTTCAAGTAAGAATAGCACCCAAGCACCGGTCCACCCACATATCAAATTATCAAAGTACCGAACGCGAATCATATGAGCGTGATGAAAACTAGCTTGACGATATTCCCATGTGTCCTCGGGAGCGCTTTTCCTATTATAAGAGTTTGTCCAGGCTTGTCCTTTGCTACAAAAAGGATTGGGCCACCTTGCTACACTTTATTTACTTTTGTTATTTGTTGCTCGTTACAATTTATCTTATCACACAACTATCTGTTACTACTTATTTCAGTACTTGCGGAGAATACCTTGCTGAAAACCGCTTATCATTTCCTTCTGCTCCTCGTTGGGTTCGACACTCTTACTTATCGAAAGGACTATGATAGATACCCTATACTTGTGGATCATCACCCAGGTGTCCACCTGGGCGCAGTAGAGGAACATGGCCGTTGCATCCTCGAGCCGGTCATCTCCGATGAAATAGCTAACTTGGTGTCGGTGTCAAAACCGGCGGATCTCGGGTAGGGGGTACCGAACTATGCATCTAAGTTTGATGGTAACAGGAGGCGAGGGACACGATGTTTACCCAGGTTCGGGCCCTCTCTATGGAGGTAATACCCTACTTCCTGCTTGATTGATCTTGATGAATATGAGTATTACAAGAGTTGATCTACCACAAGATCGTAATGGCTAAAACCCTAGAAGTCTAGCCTGTATGATTATGATTGCCTCTACGGACTAAGCCCTCCGGTTTTATAGACACCGGAGGGGACTAGGATTGTACAAAGTCGGTTACAGAGAAAGGAATCTTCATATCCGGGCGCCAAGCTTGCCTTCCACGCCAAGGAGAGTCCCATCCAAACACAAGTGAGAGTCTTCGGTCTTCTATCTTCACCGTCCATCAGTCCGGCTCATGTCAAGAGGCTGGACGCCTGAGGACCCCTTAATCCAGGACTCCCTCAGTAGCCCCCGAACCAGTCTTTCAATGACGATGTGTTCGGTGCGCAGATTGTCTTCGGCATTGCAAGGCGGGTTCCTCCTCCGATTACTTCAGAGTACCTGACTTGAAGAGTAGTATCCGACTTTCCATTTAATGTTGCGCCCATCAGCTTCCACACCTTCATGACTTTAGCTTCCACGTGTCGAGCGAATACGAGAGGTCGGGGTATTTTTGCACATATTAGCCTGACCATGTAAGAGAGGCCTTCAGATCAAGCGAGGAATCCTCGGAGCTTCAGATCCATTCCACACCAAGCGAGGAATCCTCAGAGCTTGCTAGGATAAACCATTCCAACATGGCTAGCGCTCCCGGCTCTTCCTCCCGTCCCCACGGCCCTGGAAAAGGTGATTGGGAGAAATGTTCCATATCCCACAGTTAGCTAGTGAAGCTGCAGACACAGGGATTTCTTCCCCCCACGGATCTAGTCCCTGTTCGAGCAGGATTGACTTCCTTCGACGGTGGGGCTCAGGCGGAGAATTTCCCCAATCCATCCAGGGGGAACGAGTGTGCTTCATTCCCTACTTGTTGAGAGGCGTTGGATTTCCGATCCACCCGTTCCTCCGAGGGCTTCTGGAGTATTATGGCCTCCAACTGCATAATTTCACTCCTGCCTCCATCCTGCACATCGCGGGTTACGTTGCTCTTTGTGAGCTATTCCTGGGTTGCGAGGCCCATTTTGAATTATGGAGGAAACTATTCTGCCTCGTCCCTCATAGCCAAGAGGGATCAATATTTGAAGTGGGCGGAGCCGAGGTATGGCGCATCGCCGGGACCGGATACCTGTCCGGCACGCTGAAGAAGGCATCCGAAGAGTGGGCTTTCGAATGGTTCTATATCAAGGACGTCGCCCTTCCCGACCCAGTCTGAATGAGTCTTCCCGAATTTTCAAGCATTCTGTTAAAGAAACGCCACAGCTGGCGCCCTCGGAGCCCCGAGGAGGAAGCTAGCGCGAAAGTCCGTCAATTGATGAGCAAGATAAAGATGCTCACCCAGTCCGGATTATCAATAGTCGAGGTAATGGCGACTTCCATAGTACGAGGGGTTCAACCACTCCAATACAGAGGGCTTCCCATGTGGCACTATAATAGGAAAGATGACGCCTCCCGCTGCGGTCGGAAGGGTCCGGACACCCCCGCCGCTTTGGCCAAAATACTGGCCGAACTATACAAAGGGGAGAAAGAGGAATTCATTCGTATTAAGCGTCGAGAAGGATTTTCCATGTACAATCCTCCTAGCTGGGTGAGTTCCAATCCCACTACTCTACTCAATCTACTCCCTGAGTCACTTTCCATGGACATTAATCCATCCATTTGTAACGGGAATGGCGGAAGATCACCAAGGGGCTCCACAGCCCCGCCCCACAGCCAGAGGACCACAACCGGGACCTTGACCCCGGATTGGAAGAGGATCCAGATATATTCGTGGAGCTCGAGGATGGGGTGTTCTACCAGGCGAGCTATGACGGCACAGAAGTGTCCATCACCGCTGACTATCTCGGTCTTCTCCCTGCCTCACACGTAAGTAATCAGGAGACATCTCCTCGAAAGAGCTTCCTCATTCTGCCTCACCCACCACACTATCTCGTGCTCCAAAGGGGAGGCGCTCGGCGCGCCATCCTGCACCAGAGGCGACTCCAAACAGAGCGGCGCCCACACCAGGCAAGCTTTCAAAGAGCAAGGCAAGCCAAGACACATCGGAGCCGTCATCAAAGACGCATGGCTTTGTAAATATGCCCTTTGGCAGTCACATCCAACTGTGACATTATCCGTTCGTGTCTTATCAGGAAGAGTGTTCGTTGGACTATGTCCAGGAGTCCTGCCAGTCACACTTCCAACAGCCAGGTTCCAGATCATGCCGTAACGACGAGGGCTGATACGAGAGTTCCGCTGGATTGTTCTTTGGCAGAGGATTCAGATGATGTGTCCGTCACAAACTCGGAAGTGGAGGGCGTCATGAACCATCGGCGCCGGAGGGCCGCTCTTTGCGACCCCGAATTTACAAAAGAGGCATTCAATGCCTTCAGCTCGGTGATGCAAACATTTGAGCTACTCGAGACGGGCTTGCCAGAGCCACAGACCAATATTTGAAAGATATGCGGGTGAGCTCACATTGTATAAACCTGATAATTATATACCAATAGCCCCCGAGACTTGAAGCAGTTGATCCAGCTGATTTAAGGATCATTGTAAAACCAGGTGCTTACGGAGAAGAACAACCTGTTGTCTCAAGAGCTGGAAAAGTGTCGGACCCAGCTAGCTTCTGCGATAGCCGAACTGAAGAAATCCAAGAGGGCATCGCCTGGTAATGTGTCCCTCTATCGAGAAAAAACATAATTATATACCAGTAATGCTAACACAGTTGCATATCTTATGGCAGGATCGACAAATCATCCGAGAGAGGCACTGGAAGTCACACAAGCGGGTGAACAAGAAGCCAAAAGGCAACTGGCCGCGGGCGAACGTATACTGACACGGGTTAGGGAGGAGAAAAACAAACTTCAGGATTCCAACACCCAACTGGGCGAAGAACTAAAAGATGGGCGGGCCCAGCTGGCTGTCTCCGTGAAGGAAAATAAGAGGCTGCGAGGCAGCATATTTAGTATGTGTTCAAACTTACCTTCGTGTAATTTGGCGAGGAAAGGAACTGACAGAGTTATGTCTGTAGGTATGCTGACTGGCCGTCCTGAAGAGGAGATGTCCGGATCTTTGGGCGATCTGCTACAAGAGCTGTCGCAAATGCATGAGCAAGCTCGGCAGGTGATGCAAAGTGTTTCCAAGGCCTTATGGCCATCCGTCTCCCCTCTAGGAAGTATGGAGGAGCTTGTACAGCTATTCAAGGGAGCGCGGTGGCGTTTTCGGTCGTGGAAGATATCGGCCTGCCGGGAGGGTGCGCAAGAGGCCTGGGCCATGGTGAAAACACGGTATACCAAGCTTGACCCGAATCATATGGCCCGGGTCGGACCTTTAGGGTTAGATGGAAAAGAAATTCCCGTTAGTTTGGTATATGACCAGGTAAAAGTAGCCGCAAAATATCCTCGACAGGATTGTAAGCTAGACAACATGTTGGACATGATAGAAGAGGAAATTTCTGAGTCCAAGTGACTATGTACTTTCCTTGACATATCTGTCCCTACCCGGATTGTAAAACAATTGTCATGGCAGACCTTTTCGCTTGGACCTCTGGACCCGAAGGTGCGGAGTGTTTCCGAATACCTGAGCAGCAAAAGAAACCGGGGTTTGCATGGAAACCAGGCGTAGGGGTCATAGTTGCTTGAACAGACAAGTTGTATCCGGCTAGCTATGTTATATTACATTGTGATTGTAAGAAACATCTTCCAGAGAGAATAGTTCTGTTAAGGGTTCCTTTCCCTGGGTGAGCATGCATTAACGTGCATGCCCGAACTGTGATTGAAACATTGCAGCATACGTAACATCTGGGGGTTCATAGTGTAATGAATAAAAAACATCTTAAGTCCGCCGATCGGATATTCCCCTAAGAACGCTAGCTTTCTGCTTCACCCAGTCTGAGGTACACATCCGGATGACCCGACAGTAACAACCGCAGAGGTGCTCCCTTTATGCCCTAGCCGAACTAACGGGAACATAGGGTATAAGCACAGGAGCCAGGCAACCCAGCTTGGCCAAAACTTAAGTCATATCGATGCATATAATGGCGAAGAAAAGGTACATACGAGGAAAAGACGCGTATGTGTGAGCTTAATGCCGGAAAATAATAATAATAAGCTTCTGTACAAGAAGCCCACAGGTATAATGGACGTACATATTTGGGGATGTGTACGTCGTAGGTGCACGAAAGCTTTAAGGTTGAAAAAAAGAAAAAGCGAAAAGAGAGGAAAAAATAATGGAAACAAAAGGGAGAAGGAGACGAACAAAGAGTTTGGCTCTAGGCAAAGAATCTTCGGAGTCTGGCCGCATTCCATGGGTTCAGCTCTAGGCGATTGTATGATGCATCACACAGGCGGTATGCTCCTCCAGTGAGAACTTCGTCAATGATGAAGGGCCCTCCCACTTGGGCTTGAGTTTGTCCTTTTTTTCTCTGGCAAGCGTAGAACGAGTTCGCCAACATTATAAGTCTTGGCCCGCACTTATCTGCTTTGATATCTGCGGGCCTGTTGTTGATAAAATGCGGAACGGGCTTTTGCAACGCTACGCTCCTCCTCCAGGGCATCTAAGCTGTCCTGCCGATCAAGCCCGGCCTCTCTCTCTTCATACATGCACACTCGAGGTGAGTCATGAATAATGTCACAAGGTAACACAGCCTCTGCGCCATACACCATCAAGAAAGGTGTATATCTGGTAGTGCGGTTGGGCGTGGTCCGCAACCCCCAGAGTACGGAGTCGAGCTCCTCGACCCAGTTCTTGTCTGATTCTTTCAAAGACCGCACTAGTCTAGGCTTAATGCCACTCATAATAAGACCATTGGCTCGTTTGACTTGACCGTTTGTTTGCGGGTGATAGACGGAGGCGTAATCGAGCTTAATGCCCAGATTAACACACCAGGTTTTCACCTCATCGGCTGTGAATTGGAGCCGTTATCGGTGATGATGCTGTGTGGAACACCATAACGGTGCACAACACCGGATATGAAGTCTATCACTGGTCCGACTTCGTCCGTTTTAACTGGTTTGGCCTCTATCCACTTAGTGAATTTATCCACCATGACCAACAGATATTTTTTATTATGGCTTCCTCCTTTAAGGGGTTCGACCATATCAAGCCCCCAGACCATGAAAGGCCAAGTGATGGGGATTGTTTGTAGAGCGGTGGGTGGCATATGGCTTTGGTTAGCAAAAAGCTGGCATCTGACGCAACGTTGGACAAGGACCTGTGCATCTGCTTGGGCCGTCGGCCAATAGAAACCTGTACGGAAGGCCATGCTTACAAGGGCCCGAGCCGCGGCGTGGTGACCACCGAGACCGGCATAAATTTCAGCCAAGAGCTACCTCCCCTCTTCCTCGGAGATACATCTTTGAAGTACTCCAGTAGCGCTTTTCTTGTAGAGTTCTCCATTGCTACGTCTTGAGCTTGCGTTGGTTTTCCTTGAAGAGGAAAGGGTGATGAAACAGTAGTAGCGTAAGTATTTCCCTCAGTTTTTGAGAACCAAGGTATCAATCCAGTAGGAGGCTCCTCAAAAGTCCCACACACCTACACAAACAAACAAAGAACTCGCAACCAACGCAATAAAGGGGTTGTCAATCCCTTCACAGCCACTCAAGTGAGATCTGATAGAGATAGTATGATAAGATAAATATATTTTCGGTATTTTATAATATAGATGCAAAAAGTAAAGATGCAAATAAAAGTAGATTGAAAGCAAATATGATAAAAGATAGACCCGGGGGCCATAGGTTTCACTACTGGCTTCTCTCAAGATAGCATAAGTATTACGGTGGGTGAACAAATTACTGTCGAGCAATTTATAGAAAAGCGAATAATTATGAGATTATCTAGGCATGATCATGTATATAGGCATAACGTCCGCAACAAGTAGACCGACTCCTGCCTGCATCTACTACTATTACTCCACACATCGACCGACTCCTGCCTGCATCTAGAGTATTAAGTTCATAAAGAACAGAGTAACACATTAAGCAAGATGACATGATGTAGAGGGATAGACTCAAGCAATATGATATAAACCCCATCTTTTTAAACTTGATGGCAACAATACAATACGTGCCTTGCTGCCCTTGCTGTCACTGGGAAAGAACACCGCAAGATTGAACCCAAAGCTAAGCACTTCTCCCATGGCAAGAAAGATCAATCTAGTAGGCCAAACCAAACCGATAATTCGAAGAAACTTGCAAAGATAACTCAATCATACATAAAAGAATTCAGAGGAGATTCAAATCTTTCTCATAGATAAACTTGATCATAAACCCACAATTCATCGGATCTCGACAAACACACCACAAAAAAGTTTACATCGAATAGATCTCCACAAGAGAGGGGGAGAACATTGTATTGAGATCCAAAAAGAGAGAAGAAGCCATTTAGCTAATAATTATGGACCCGAAGGTCTGTGGTAAACTACTCACAACTCATCGGAGGGGCTATGGTGTTGATGTAGAAGCCCTCCATGGTCGATTCCCCCTCCGGTGGAGCGCCGACGAAGGCTCCAAGATGGGATCTCGCGGATACAGAAGGTTACAGTGGTGGAAATTGTGTTTCGTTGGCTCCCTGGCTGTTTTCGGGGTACCTAGGTTTATATAGGAGGAAGAAGTACGTCGGTGGCCGCCCGAGGGGCCCACGAGACAGGGGGCGCGCCCTGTAGGGGTGGGCGCGCCCTCCTATCTTGTGACCGCCTCGGCTGCTTCTTGACTTGCACTCCAAGTCCTCTGGATCACGTTCGTTCCAAAAATCACGCTCCCGAAGGTTTCATTCCTTTTGGACTCCGTTTGATATTCCTTTTCTTTGAAATACTGAAATAGGCAAAAAAACAGCAATACGGGTTGGGCCTCCGGTTAGTAGGTTAGTCCCAAAATGATATAAATGTGTAAAATAAAGCCCATAAACATCCAGAAGGGGTAATATAATAGCATGGAACAATAAAAAATTATAGATACGTTGGAGATGTATCCAACATCCCCAAGCTTAATTCCTGCTCTTCCTCGAGTAGGTAAATGATAAAAACAGAATTTTTGATGTGGAATGCTACCTAGCATAATTCTCAATGTAATTTTCTTTATTGTGGCACGAATTTTCAGATCCAAATGATTCAAAATAAAAGTTCATATTGATAAAAGAAATAGTAACACTTCAAGCATACTAATCAAAGTAATCATGTCTTCTCAAAATAACATGGCAAAAGAAAGTTCATCCCTACAAAATCATATAGTTAGGCTATGCTTAATTTTCGTCACACAAAGATGTTCCCAACTTCTATACCCCCGATGACAAGCCAAGCAATTGTTTCATACTTAAATAATCTCAAACTTTTTCAACCTTCACGCAATACATGAGCTTGAGCCATGGATATAGCACTATGGGTGGAATAGAATATGATGATGGGGAATGTGTGGAGAAGACAAAAAAGGAGAAAATCTCACATTGACGAGGATAATCAACGGGCTATGGAGATGCCCATCAATTGATGTCAACATGAGGAGTAGGGATTGCCATGCAACGGATGCACTAGTGCTATAAATGAATGCTCAACAAAAGAAAACTAGTGGGTGTGCATCCAACTTGCTTGCTCACGATGACCTAGGGCATTTGAGGAAGCCCATTGTAGGAACATACAAGCCAAGTTCTATAATGAAAAACTCCCACTAGTATGAAAAAGACAACCTATGAGACTCACTATATGAAAAACATGGTGCTACTTTGAAGCACAATATATGAGACTCACTACATGAAGAACAAGGTGCTACTTTGAAGCACAAGTGTGGAAAAAGAGATAGTAACATTGCCCCTTTTTCCTTTTTCCCCTTGCAGAGCGCACGTTGTATTTGTGGCGTAGCTCCGAAGGAGAAGGTAGCAGTCAACCTGCACCTCGTCGTCCTTGCGGATCGGAATGGATTAAATACTTAGGCAAGTACTGGACTGCAGCTAAGCCTCCGAGTGGGAGGATTGCTCTCCACTCGGTAGGATTTTTAAATACTTAGGCGAGTACTAGACTGCAGCTAAGCCCCCGAGTGGGAGGTTTGCTCTCCACTCGGTAGGATTTTTAAATACTTAGGCAAGTACTGGACTGCAGCTAAGCCCCCGAGTGGGAGGATTGCTCTCCACTCGGTAGGATTTTTAAATACTTAGGGGAGTACTGGACCGCAGCTAAGCCCCCGAGTGGGAGGATTGCTCTCCACTCGGTAGGATTTTTAAATACTTAGGCGAGTACTGGACTGCAGCTAAGCCTCTGAGTGGGAGGATCGCTCTCCACTCGGTAGGATTTTTAAATACTTAGGCGAGTACTGGACTGTAGCTAAGCCCTCGAGTGGGAGGTTTGCTCTCCACTCGGCAGGATTTTTAAATACTTAGGCGAGTACTGGACTGCAGCTAAGCCCCCGAGTGGGAGGATTGCTCTCCACTCGATAGGATTTTTAAATACTTAGGCGAGTACTGGACTGTAGCTAAGCCCCCGAGTGGGAGGTTTGCTCTCCACTCGGCATGATTTTTAAATACTTAGGCGAGACGGGTTCGCATCTAAGCCCCCGAGTGAGAGGCTTGCTCGTCACTCGGCAGGGATTTTTTTCAGATACTTAGGCGAGTACTGGACTGCAACTAAGCCCCCGAGTGGGAGGATTATCTCTCCACTCGGTAGGATTTTCAAATACTTAGGCGAGTACTGTACTGCAGCTAAGCCCCCGAGTGGGAGGTTTGCTCTCCACTCGGTAGGATTTTCAAATACTTAGGCGAGTACTAGACTGCAGCTAAGCCCCCGAGTGGGAGGTTCGCTCTCCACTCGGTAGGATTTTTAAATACTTAGGCAAAACAGATTTGCAGCTAAGCCCCCGAGTGAGAGGCTTGCTCGTCACTCGGTAGGATTTTTAAATACTTAGGCGAAACAGATTCGCAGCTAAGCCCCCGAGTGAGAGGCTTGCTCGTCACTCGGTAGGATTTTCAAATACTTAGGCGAAACGGATTCGCATCTGAGCCCCTGAGTGAGAGGCTTGCTCGTCACTCCGCAGGGATTTTTTTTACAAACTTAGGCGAAACGGATTCGCAGCTAAGCCACCCACTGGGGGATTTCTCACGTAAACAAAAACAACAACAATCACTGGGAAAATTATAACATTCTTGTCTTTGATAAACAAACTACAGAAGTACTTTTTATTACATCTCATCCGAGTGAGTACTTAAGTATAAAAGGGGCGGAGCAGCTCCGCATTCCAAGCTCGTGGCTCATCAATCTGGCGATCGACATTGTAAAGACGGTACGCTCCATTATGGAGAACTTTGGTGACGATGAAGGGGCCTTCCCAAGTAGGAGCGAGCTTGTGTGGCTTCTGTTGATCCACTCAGAGGATTAAATCTCCTTCTTGGAAGGCTCGACTTTTCACGTTTCTGGCATGGAATCGATGCAAGTCCTGCTGATAGATAGTCGATTGGATCATGGCCATCTCTCTTTCTTCTTCTAGAAGGTCGACTGCGTCCTGCCAGGCTTGTTCTGCTTCATCTTCGGAGTAAAGCTCGACTCGGGGTGCATTATGAAGCAGGTCACTCGGCAGAACTGCTTCAGCTCCATAGAGCAGAAAGAATGGAGTTCGCCCAGTCGACCGATTAGGAGTGGTCCTCAATCCCCAAAGAACTGATGGAAGTTCATCGACCCACGCGCCTGCTACGTGCTTGAGATCACGCATCAACCGGGGTTTCAGTCCTTTGAGAATTAGGCTGTTTGCTCTTTCTGCTTGTCCATTTTACTGGGGGTGAGCGACGGAAGCGTAGTCGACTCGCGTGCCTTGAGAGGCGCAAAAGGCTTTGAACTTGTCGGAATCGAAGTTCGACCCATTATCAATGATGATGCTATGTGGAACTCCATATCTGAATAACTCTGACAAAACTGATAGCAGTGCAAGCATCGAGATTCTTGATGGGTTTAGCTTCAATCCATTTAGTAAACTTGTCGACTGCCACTAGCAAGTGAGTGAAGCCGCTCCTGCCAGTTCTCATTGGTCCAACCATATCCAACCCGAAACAGCGAAGGGCCAGACGAGTGGAATGGTCTTCAAGGCTGAGGCGGGTTTGTGCGACATATTGGAATAGAACTGACATCCTTCACACTTGTCGACTATCTCCTTCGCCATTTCATTTGCTCCTGGCCAGTAAAATCCCGCTCGGTATGCTTTAGCCACAATGGTCCGAGAGGACGCATGATGACCACAGGTCCCCGAGTGGATATCGTCAAGAATTATCTGACCTTCCTCTAGTGTTATACATTTCTGACTGACTCCAGTCGCGCTTTCCCTGTACAACTGTCCCTTTATCACAGTAAAGGCCTTGGATCGACGGATGATCTGTCGAGCCTCTTCTTCATTCTCTGGGAGCTCTTTCCTTAGGATATACGCGATGTACGACACTGTCCAGTCGGGAGTGATGACCAAAACTTCCATGATCAGGTCGACCACAACTGGGACCTCAACTTCAGTCAGATCCGTGACACTTTTCGGCTGCGGGGCTTCTTCGGTGAAAGGATCCTCTTAAACTGATGGTGTGTGGATGTGCTCCAAAAACACATTACTGGGAATGGCTTCTCTCTTGGAACCTATTTTTGCCAAATCATCAGCCGCTTGATTTTTCAGTCGGGGTATATGATGAAGCTCTAACCCCTCGAATTTCTTCTCTAGCTTTCTCACTGCATTGCAGTAACCAGTCATGGCCGGACTTCTGACGTCCCACTCCTTCATTACTTGATTAACCACCAAATCTGAGTCGCCATAGACCATGAGGCGACGGACACCGAGTGAAATGGCCATACGCAACCCATACAAAAGTGCTTCGTATTCTGCTTCGTTATTGGAGGAATCAAAGCGGATCTGGAGCACATATCTGAGCTTATCTCCTCGGGGGGAAACCAACACTACCCCAGCACCGGAACCATTCAACATCTTAGAACCATCAAAGAACATAGTCCAGTGCTCCGAGTGGACTTGAGTCGGTAGTTGTTGTTCAATCCACTCGGCGACGAAATCTGATTTTGCTTGGGACTTGATATCTTTCTTTGCCTCAAACTTGATATCTAGGGGAAGGAGTTCAATCGCCCATTTTGCCACTCGACCACTTGCATCTCTGTTGTGCAGAATCTCCGACAATGGAGCGTCGCTGACGACGGTAATGGAATGGTCAGAGAAGTAATGAGCAACCTTCTTCGTGGTCAAATAAATCCCATATACAAGCTTCTGATAATGAGGGTATCTTTGCTTTGATGGGGTCAAAACTTTAGAAAGATAATATACTGGGCGCTGAACTTTAAAGGCTTTTCCTTCTTCTTCCCGCTCGACCGTAAGTACTGTATTGATGACTTGTCCTATGGCTGCAATGTAAAGCAGCAAAGGCTCTTTGCTGATTGGGGCAACAAGCACCGGCTGGGTGGAGAGCAGGGCTTTTAGCTCTGCAAACGATGCATCAGCTTCGGGAGTCCACTCGAACTTGTCTGACTTCTTCATCAGTCGGTAAGGAGGCAATGCCTTTTCACTGAGACGAGAGACGAATCGACTTAAAGTAGCCAAGCAACCAGTAAGCTTCTGGACATCGTGCACACGCACAGGACGTTTCATTCAGAGTATAGTACCAACCTTTTCTGGATTGGCGTCGATTCCTCGTTCGGAAACGAGAAAACCGAGTAACTTTCTGCCAGGAACTCTGAATGTGCACTTTGATGGATTAAGCTTGATATCATATCTCCTGAGGTTGGCAAATGTCTCAGCAAGGTCAGTCAACAGGTCGGAACCTTTCCGTGACTTGACTACAATATCATCCACGTATGCTTCCACATTCCGACTGATTTGAGTGAGCAAACACTTCTGAATCATCCTCATGAACGTGGCTCCGGCATTCTTGAGGCCGAATGGCATGGTGACATAACAGAAGCACCCGAATGGAGTGATGAAAGCTATTTTGATCTCGTCGGGTCCATACAGACGGATCTGATGGTAACCGGAATAGGCGTCCAAAAAAGACAGGCGCTCACATCCCGCAGTTGAGTCGACTATTTGGTCAATGCGGGGGAGAGGAAAATGATCTTTCGGGCATGCCCGATTGATATGTTTGAAGGCAATGCACATGCGAAGTGACTTGTCCTTCTTGGGGACCATGACAACATTGGCGAGCCACTCGGAGTGGTAAATCTCTCGGATAAACTCCTCTGCTAAGAGCCGAGCCACCTCCTCGCCAATGGCCTTTCTCTTCTGGACGGCGGACCGTCGAAGGTGTTCCTTGACAGGTTTCACTTTTGAGTCGACTCGTAGACGGTGCTCAGCCAGCCCCCTAGGAACACCCGGCATGTCACAAGGCTTCCATGTGAAGATGTCCCAGTTCTCACGGAGGAACTGGATGAGCGCTTCTTCCTATTTGCAGTCGAGTGTTGTAGAGATATGAGTCGGAGCAGCACTGGGGTCGGTCGGGTGAATGTGAATCGGTTTTGTCTCACCGGATGACTGAAACGCTGATTCCGTAGCGGGCTTCTTGGCTTGCAACAAATCACTCGGGTCTGCAGTTTTCTGGTATTCCTGCAGCTCTACCACTGCCATCTGAGCATCAGCGATCTTCGAGCCTTTCTGATGTTGGGTAACGTAGTAATTTCAAAAAAAATTCCTACGCACACGCAAGATCATGGTGATGATATAGCAACCAGAGGGGAGAGTGTATGTCCACGTACCCTTGTAGACCGTAAGCGGAAGCGTTAGCACAACGCGGTTGATGTAGTCGTACGTCTTCACGATCAACCGATCCAAGCACCGAACGTACGGAGCCTCCGAGTTCAGCACACGTTCAGCTCGATGACGTCCCTCGAACTCCGATCCAGCCGAGTGTCGAGGGAGAGTTTCGTCAGCATGACGGCGTGGTGATGATCTTGATGTTCTACCGGCGCAGAGCTTCGCCTAAGCTTCGCGACGATATGACCGAGGTGGAATATGGTGGAAGGGGGCACCGCACACGGCTAAGGAACGATCCCTAGATCAACTTATGTGTCTATGGGGTGCCCCCCGCCCCCGTATATAAAGGAGGGAGGGAGGAGGGGGCCGGCCTAAGAGGAGGCGCGCCCTAGGAGGGGGAAAGCTACTCCAAGTAGGTTTCCCCCTTCCTTTTCCTAATCCAAGAGGGAGGGGGAAGGAAGGAGTAGGAGAGGGGGAAGGCAAGGGGGGCGCCGCCCCCCCTTCCTTGTCCTATTCGGACTCAAGGGGAGGGGGCGCGCCACTTGCCCTGGCCGGCCCCTCTCTTTCTCCACTAGGGCCCATCAAGGCCCATTACTTCCCGGGGGGGTTCCGGTAACCCTCCGGTACTCCGGTTTTCTACGAAAACTTCCGGAACCTTTCCGGTGTCAGAATATAGTCGTCCAATATATCAATCTTTATGTCTCGACCATTCCGAGACTCCTCGTCATGTCCGTGATCATATCCGGGACTCCGAACAAACTTCGGTACATCAAAACTTATAAACTCATAATAAAACTGTCATCGAAACGTTAAGCATGCGGACCCTACGGGTTCGAGAACTATGTAGACATGACCTAAAACCATTCTCGGTCAATAACCAATAGCGGGACCTGGATGCCCATATTGGTTCCTACATATTCTACGAAGATCTTTATCGGTCAAACCGCATAACATCATACTTTGTTCCCTTTGTCATCGGTATGTTACTTGCCCGAGATTTGATCGTCGGTATCCAATACCTAGTTCAATCTCGTTACCGGCAAGTCTCTTTACTTGTTCTGTAATACGTCATCTCATAACTAACTCATTAGTTACATGCTTGCAAGGCTTAGGTGATGAGTATTACTGAGAGGGCCCAGAGATACCTCTCCGACGATCGGAGTGACAAATCCTAATCTCGAATTATGCCAACTCAACATGTACCTTCGGAAACACCTGTAGAGCACCTTTATAATCACCCAGTTACGTTGTGACGTTTGGTAGAACACAAAGTGTTCTTCCAGTAAACGGGAGTTGCACAATCTCATAGTTGTAGGAACTTTGTATAAGTCATGAAGAAAGCAATAGCAGTATACTAAACGATCAAGTGCTAGGCTAACGGAATGGGTCATGTCAATCACATCATTCTCCTAATGATGTGATCCCATTAATCAAATGACAACACATGTCTATGGTCAGGAAACATAACCATCTTTGATTAATGAGCTAGTCAAGTAGAGGCATACTAGTGACTATGTGTTTGTCTATGTATTCACACATGTATCATGTTTCCGGTTAATACAATTCTAGCATGAATAATAAACATTTATCATGATATGAGGAAATAAATAATAACTTTATTATTGCCTCTAGGGCATATTTCCTTCAGTCTCCCACTTGCACTAGAGTCAATAATCTAGATTACATAGTAATGATTCTAACACCCATGGAGTCTTGGTGCTGATCATGTTTTGCTCGTGAGAGAGGCTTAGTCAACGGGTCTGCAACATTCAGATCCGTATGTATCTTGCAAATCTCTATGTCTCCCACTTGGACTTGGTCCTGAATGGAATTGAAGCGTCTCTTGATGTGCTTGGTCCTCTTGTGAAATCTGGATTCCTTTGCCAAGGCAATTGCACCAGTATTGTCACAGAAGATCTTCATTGGTCCCGATGCACTAGGTATGACACCTAGATCGGAAATGAACTCCTTCATCCAGACTCCTTCATTTGCTGCTTCAGAAGCAGCTATATACTCCGCTTCACATGTAGATCCCGCCACGACGCTTTGTTTAGAACTGCACCAACTTACAGCTCCACCGTTTAATAAAAACACGTATCCGGTTTGTGATTTAGAATCGTCCGGATCAGTGTCAAAGCTTGCATCGACGTAACCATTTACGACTAGCTCTTTGTCACCTCCATATACGAGAAACATATCCTTAGTCCTTTTCAGGTATTTCAGGATGTTCTTGACCGCTGTCCAGTGATCCACTCCTGGATTACTTTGGTACCTTCCTGCCAAACTTATTGCTAAGCATACGTCAGGTCTGGTACACAGCATTGCATACATGATAGAGCCTATGGTTGAAGCATAGGGAACATTTTTCATTTTCTCTCTATCTTCTGCTGTGGTTGGGCATTGAGTTCGACTCAACTTCACACCTTGTAGCACAGGCAAGAATCCTTTCTTTGCCTGATCCATTTTGAACTTTTTCAAGATTTTGTCAAGGTATGTGCTTTGTGAAAGTCCTATTAAGCGTCTTGATCTATCTCTATAGATCTTGATGCCCGATATGTAAGCAGCTTCCCCGAGGTCTTTCATCGAAAAACTTTTATTCAAGTATCCCTTTATGCTATCCAGAAATTCTATATCATTTCCAATTAATAATATGTCATCAACATATAAAACTAGAAATGCTACAGAGCTCCCACTCACTTTCTTGTAAATACATGCTTCTCCAAAAGTCTGTATAAAACCATATGCTTTGATCACACTATCAAAGCGTTTATTCCAACTCCGAGATGCTTGCACCAGTCCATAAATGGAACGCTGGAGCTTGCACACTTTGTCAGCACCTTTTGGATCAACAAAACCTTCCGGCTGCATCATATACAACTCTTCTTCTAGAAATCCATTCAAGAATGCAGTCTTGACATCCATTTGCCAAATTTCATAATCATGAAATGCAGCAATAGCCAACGTGATTCGGACAGACTTAAGCATCGCTACGGGTGAGAAAGTCTCATCGTAGTCAACCCCTTGAACTTGTCGAAAACCTTTCGCAACAAGTCGAGCTTTATGGACAGTAACATTACCATCAGCGTCAGTCTTCTGCTTAAAGATCCATTTATTCTCAATGGCTTGCCGATCATCGGGCAAGTCAACCAAAGTCCATACTTTGTTTTCATACATGGATCCCATCTCAGATTTCATGGCCTCCAGCCATTTTGCGGAATCTGGGCTCATCATCGCTTCCTCATAGTTTGTAGGTTCATGACTTCCAAAATAGGATTACCGTACCACTCTGGTGCGGATCTTACTCTGGTAGACCTACGAGGTTCAGCAGAAACTTGATCTGAAGTTTCATGATCAATATCATTAGCTTCCTCACTAATTGGTGTAGTTGTCACGGGAACCGGTTCTCGTGATGAACTACCTTCCAATAAGGGAGTAGATACAGTTATCTCATCAAGTTCTACTTTGCTCCCACTCACTTCTTTCGATAGAAACTCCTTCTCTAGAAAGGATCCATTCTTAGCAACGAATGTCTTGCCTTCGGATCTGTGATAGAAGGTGTACCCAACAGTCTCTTTTGGGTATCCTATGAAGACACATTTCTCCGATTTAGGTTCGAGCTTATCTGGTTGAAGTTTCTTCACATAAGCATCGCAGCCCCAAACTTTAAGAATCGACAACTTTGGTTTCTTGCCAAACCATAGTTCATAAGGCGTCGTCTCAACGGATTTAGATGGTGCCCTATTTAACATGAATGCGACTGTCTCTAAAGCATAACCCCAAAACGATAGCGGTAAATCGGTAAGAAACACCATAGATCGCACCATATCAAGTAAAGTACGATTACGACGTTCGGACACACCATTTCGTTGTGGTGTTCCAGGTGGTGTGAGTTGCGAAACTATTCCGCATTGTTTCAGATGTAAACCAAACTCATAACTCAAATATTCTCCTCCACGATCAGATCGTAGAAACTTTATTTTCTTGTTACGATGATTTTCCACTTCACTCTGAAATTCTTTGAACTTTTCAAATGTTTCAGATTTGTGCTTCATTAAGTAGATGTACCCATATCTGCTCAAATCATCTGTGAAGGTGAGAAAATAACGATATCCGCCACGAGCGTCAACATTCATCGGTCCACATACATCTGTATGTATGATTTCCAACAAATCTGTTGCTCTCTCCATAGTTCCGGAGAACGGTGTTTTAGTCATCTTGCCCATGAGGCACGGTTCGCAAGTACCAAGTGATTCATAATCAAGTGATTCCAGAAGTCCATCAGTATGGAGTTTCTTCATGCGTTTTACACCGATATGACCTAAACGGCAGTGCCACAAATAAGTTGCACTATCATTATCAACTCTGCATCTTTTGGCTTCAACATTATGAATATGTGTATCACTACTATCGAGATTTAATAAAAACAGACCACTCTTCAAGGGTGCATGACCATAAAAGATATTACTCATATAAATAGAACAACCATTATTCTCTGATTTAAATGAATAACCGTCTCGCATCAAACAAGATCCAGATATAATGTTCATGCTCAACGCTGGCACCAAATAACAATTATTCAGGTCTAAAACTAATCCCGAAGGTAGATGTAGAGGTAGCGTGCCGACCGCGATCACATCGACTTTGGAACCGTTTCCCACGCGCATCGTCACCTCGTCCTTGGCCAGTGCTCGCTTATTCCGTAGTCCCTGTTTCGAGTTGCAAATATTAGCAACAGAACCAGTATCAAATACCCAGGTGCTACTACGAGCTCTAGTTAGGTACACATCAATAACATGTATATCACATATACCTTTGCTCACTTTGCCATCCTTCTTATCCGCCAAATACTTGGGGCAATTCCGCTTCCAGTGTCCAGTCTGCTTGCAGTAGAAGCACTCAGTTTCAGGCTTAGGTCCAGACTTGGGTTTCTTCTCTTGAGCAGCAACTTGCTTGCCGTTCTTCTTGAAGTTCCCCTTCTTCTTCCCTTTGCCCTTCTTCTTGAAACTAGTGGTCTTATTGACCATCAACACTTGATGCTCCTTCTTGATTTCTACCTCCGCGGCTTTCAGCATCGCGAAGAGCTCGGGAATAGTCTTGTTCATCCCTTGCATATTATAGTTCATCACAAAGCTCTTGTAGCTTGGTGGCAGTGATTGGAGAATTCTGTCAATGACACTATCATCAGGAAGATTAACTCCCAGTTGAATCAAGTGATTGTTATACCCAGACATTCTGAGTATGTGTTCACTGACAGAACTATTCTCCTCCATCTTGCAGCTGTAGAACTTATTGGAGACTTCATATCTCTCAATCCGGGCATTTTCTTGAAATATTAACTTGAACTCCTCGAACATCTCATATGCTCCATGACGTTCAAAACGTCGTTGAAGACCCGGTTCCAAGCCGTAAAGCATGGCACACTGAACTATAGAGTAGTCATCAGCTTTGCTCTGCCAGACGTTCTTAACGTCGTCAGTTGCATCAGCAGCAGGCCTGGCACCCAGCGGTGCTTCCAGGACGTAACTCTTCTGTGCAGCAATGAGGATAATCCTCAGGTTACGGACCCAGTCCGTGTAATTGCTACCATCATCTTTCAACTTTGCTTTCTCAAGGAACGCATTAAAATTCAACGGAACAACAGCACAAGCCATCTATCTACAAATAAACATAGACAAGCAAGAAACTATCAGGTACTAAGTTCATGATAAATTTAAGTTCAATTAATCATATTACTTAAGAACTCCCACTTAGACAGACATCTCTCTAGTCATCTAAGTGATCACGTGATCCAAATCAACTAAACCATAACCGATCATCACGTGAGATGGAGTAGTTTTCAATGGTGAACATCACTATGTTGATCATATCTACTATATGATTCACGCTCGACCTTTCGGTCTCTGTGTTCCGAGGCCATATCTGCATATGCTAGGCTCATCAAGTTTAACCTGAGTATTCTGCGTGTGCAAAACTGGCTTGCACCCGTTGTAGATGGACGTAGAGCTTATCACACCCGATCATCACGTGGTGTCTCGGCACGACGAACTTTGGCAACGGTGCATACTCAGGGAGAACACTTCTTGATAATTTTAGTGAGAGATCATCTTAAAATGCTACCGTCAAACAAAGCAAGATAAGATGCATAAAGGATAAACATCACATGCAATCAATATAAGTGATATGATATGGCCATCATCATCTTGTGCTTGTGATCTCCATCTTCGAAGCACCATCGTGATCACCATCGTCACCGGCGCGACACCTTGATCTCCATCGTAGCATCGTTGTCGTTTACGCCATCTATTGCTTCTACGACTATCGCTACCGCTTAGTGATAAAGTAAAGCAATTACAGGGCGTTTGCATTTCATACAATAAAGCGACAACCATATGGCTCCTGCCAGTTGCCGATAACTTCGGTTACAAAACATGATCATCTCATACAATAAAATATAGCATCACGTCTTGACCATATCACATCACAACATGCCCTGCAAAAACAAGTTAGACGTCCTCTACTTTGTTGTTGCAAATTTTACGTGGCTGCTACGGGCTTAGCAAGAACCGTTCTTACCTACGCATCAAAACCACAACGATAGTTTGTCAAATAGACTCCGTTTTAACCTTCACAAGGACCGGGCGTAGCCACACTCGGTTCAACTAAAGTGAGAGAGACAGACACCCGCCAGCCACCTTTAAGCACGAGTGCTCGTAACGGTGAAACCAGTCTCGCGTAAGCGTACGCGTAATGTCGGTCCGGGCCGCTTCATCTCACAATTCCGCTGAACCAAAGTATGGCATGCTGGTAGGCAGTATGACTTATATCGTCCACAACTCACTTGTGTTCTACTCGTGCATATAACATCAACGCATAAAACCTGGCTCGGATGCCACTGTTGGGAAATGTAGTAATTTCAAAAAAATTCCTACGCACACGCAAGATCATGGTGATGATATAGCAACGAGAGGGGAGAGTGTATGTCCACGTACCCTCGTAGACCGTAAGCGGAAGCGTTAGCACAACGCGGTTGATGTAGTCGTACGTCTTCACGATCAACCGATCCAAGCACCGAACGTACGGAGCCTCCGAGTTCAGCACACGTTCAGCTCGATGACGTCCCTCGAACTCCGATCCAGCCGAGTGTCGAGGGAGAGTTTCGTCAGCACGACGGCGTGGTGACGATCTTGATGTTCTACCGGCGCAGGGCTTCGCCTAAGCTTCGCGACGATATGACCGAGGTGGAATATGGTGGAAGGGGGCACCGCACACGGCTAAGGAACGATCCGTAGATCAACTTGTGTGTCTATGGGGTGCCCCCCGCCCCCGTATATAAAGGAGGGAGGGAGGAGGGGGCCGGCCTAAGGGGAGGCGCGCCCTAGGAGGGGGAAACCTACTCCAAGTAGGTTTCCCCCTCCTTTTCCTAATCCAAGAGGGAGGGGGAGGAAGGAGTAGGAGAGGGGGAAGGCAAGGGGGGCGCCGCCCCCCCTTCCTTGTCCTATTCGGACTCAAGGGGAGGGGGCGCGCCACTTGCCCTGGCCGGCCCCTCTCTTTCTCCACTAGGGCCCATCAAGGCCCATTACTTCCCAGGGGGGTTCCGGTAACCCTCCGGTACTCCGGTTTTCTCCGAAAACTTCCGGAACCTTTCCGGTGTCCGAATATAGTCGTCCAATATATCAATCTTTATGTCTCGACCATTCCGAGACTCCTCGTCATGTCCATGATCATATCCGGGACCCCGAACAAACTTCGGTACATCAAAACTTATAAACTCATAATAAAACTGTCATCGAAACGTTAAGCGTGCGGACCCTACGGGTTCGAGAACTATGTAGACATGACCTAAACCATTCTCGGTCAATAACCAATAGCGGGACCTGGATGCCCATATTGG
The DNA here is from genome assembly GCF_018294505.1 of Triticum aestivum. NCBI lineage: Eukaryota > Viridiplantae > Streptophyta > Magnoliopsida > Poales > Poaceae > Triticum > Triticum aestivum. Next base: position 275,400,646 of record NC_057807.1, read on the forward strand.
TTCCTACATATTCTACGAAGATCTTTATCGGTCAAACCGCATAACATCATACTTTGTTCCCTTTGTCATCGGTATGTTACTTGCCCGAGATTTGATCGTCGGTATCCAATACCTAGTTCAATCTCGTTACCGGCAAGTCTCTTTAATCGTTCCGTAATACGTCATCTCATAACTAACTCATTAGTTACATGCTTGCAAGGCTTAGGTGATGAGTATTACCGAGAGGGCCCAGAGATACCTCTCCGACGATCGGAGTGACAAATCCTAATCTCGAATTATGCCAACTCAACATGTACCTTCGGAAACACCTGTAGAGCACCTTTATAATCACCCAGTTACGTTGTGACGTTTGGTAGCACACAAAGTGTTCTTCCAGTAAACAGGAGTTGCACAATCTCATAGTTGTAGGAACTTTGTATAAGTCATGAAGAAAGCAATAGCAGTATACTAAACGATCAAGTGCTAGGCTAACGGAATGGGTCATGTCAATCACATCATTCTCCTAATGATGTGATCCCATTAATCAAATGACAACACATGTCTATGGTCAGGAAACATAACCATCTTTGATTAATGAGCTAGTCAAGTAGAGGCATACTAGTGACTATGTGTTTGTCTATGTATTCACACATGTATCATGTTTCCGATTAATACAATTCTAGCATGAATAATAAACATTTATCATGATATGAGGAAATAAAAATAACTTTATTATTGCCTCTAGGGCATATTTCCTTCATCTGAAAGCACTCTTCTGCCTTCTTCCGATTGCCAGTAATAGTGATCACACCTTTGGGACCAGGCATCTTCAATTTTAGGTACACATAGCATGGTCGAGCCATGAAACGTGCATAAGCTGGCCTGCCCAAAATAGCGTGATAAGCACTCTGGAAATCCACAACTTCAAACGTTAACTTTTCTTTGCGGTAATTGTTGGAATCACCGAAAACCACATCAAGAGCAATTTGGCCGAGTGACTCAGCCTTCTTTCCAGGAATGACTCCATGGAAACTCATGTTGCTGGTACTGAGTCTGGACATCGGAATGCCCATCCCTTTCAATGTCTCTGCATACAATATATTCAGGCCACTGCCACCATCCATCAAAACTTTAGTCAGTCGAGTGCCTTCGACGACTGGGTCGACCACCAAAGCTTGCTTCCCAGGGGTGGCTATGTGCGTCGGATGATCGGACTGGTCAAATGTGATGGCAGTCTGAGACCATTTCAGATAACTGGGTGTCGCCGGACCAACCATATTCACCTCTCGGTTGATAACTTTCAATCGACTTTTGCTTTCTACATTAGCAAAAATCATCAGGGTGGAATTGACCTGGGGGTATCCATCATCACTATCTTCTTTGTCTTCAACTTTGTCCGCTCCTTTTCCTTATCTTTGGGCTGTTTCCCCTGGAATTGCTGGATCAAGAGCCGACACTGTAGAGTTGTATGTTTTGGGTAAATGAATTTACCCTCCTCATTTTTCTTCATGTGGATGTGGCACGGCAATTCCATCACGTCATTCCCTTCCTTGTCCTTCACCTTCTTAGGGTTCCAAGACCCTTTGGACTTCCCTTTAAACTTTCCTTGAGTCACGGCCAAGGCTTCTCCAGGAGCAGCTGGCTCGGCTTTCCGCTTCTGCTTTCGACTGGAGTTCCCTCCCCCACTTTCATGGGCGACTGACTTGTGCTTGCCACTCTGGAGCCGATCCTCTTCTTCACCATTGGCATACTTGGTGGCAATCTCCATCATTCGACTCAGAGACATGTCTCTGGTTCGACCTAATTTTAGGTTTAGCTCTCTGTACTTAACGTCTTCCTTGAAGGCACAGACTGCCTGGTGATCAGATACATTCTCTACCATGTGATGCAATGTGATCCATCTCTGGATGTAATCCCTCAGAGTTTCATTCGACTTTTGCACACAAGATTGCAACTCTGTCAACCCTGCTAGTCGCTTGCAAGTTCCTTCAAATGTTCCGACAAACACTCGGGCAAGATCTTCTCTAGTGTAAATGCTGCTGGGTGCTAGCTGATTCAACCATGCTCTGGCCGAGCCCTCCAACATAAGAGGCAGGTGTTTCATGGCCACCTCATCATTGCCGCCGCCAATCTGAACAGCCACTCGGTAGTCTTCAAGCCAAGTATCAGGCTTGGACTCACCAGTGAACTTACTGACTCCAGTCGCCAGCCTGAAGTTGGGAGGAATCACAGTGGCCCTGATGGCTTTGCCGAAACACTATGGTCCTGAGACGTGTACTCTGCTGCTGGTGGGTATATCCCTGTCATGACCTTCTCGGTGAGCTCTATTCCTGTCGACCAAACCTTGAACGATAATGGATCTTGCATCAAAGCCTGGTTCCCTAGGGTCGACTGGAATCCTTCGCCCAACATTGTGATGGCGTCTGTCATCCTGCCTGTCAAGGCGCGTACGATCCACCCCTTGGGGGAGGGGTGGGCACTCGACGTCGATCATCACGATCGAATCGGTGATCATACTGCTCACGGTTCTTGTACTGATCACACCGGTCTCCACGTTCCTCACTCCTCGGGGGCGATCTTGGGCTATGGGCCGACTGGACTGTATTTGAAGCGACGGATCTGCTGTGAATCCCATTCTGTGACTGTGATACAACTGAATTTTGATCTCCTGCTGCCCGGAGTAATGCTCTGATCTGTAACAAGCCTCTACCAGCCTCTGATTGAGAAGGCTGAATCGACTCTGCTATACGGGCTGCAGCTGCCAAATTCTGAATCAGAGTTCGATATACCTGAGTCGATGGTGGAAAGAGTTGACGCCGACTGGATTCTGGAACCCGTTGTCGCGTACGCTCGTCGAGTGCTCGCTGGAGGTTCTCCAGTCGAGTGTGCTCAGCCAAGTTGGCCAAGCACGCGCCCTCTAAGGCACGAGCCTCGGGGGTTTCTCCGACGATGGGAGTGTGTAGCGCATCCATGTTCCGGCGGCGAAGTTCTTCCCTCTGCAGCGAAGTGAGGGGCTCCGATTGATACTCTTCATGAGCATGCGACGGATAGCCTTCACCGTCGCCTCCGTCGGTGCGGGGAAAGCCGCGAGGACTGCATGGTCCATCAACCATTAGAACCTCCGCCGCTGGATCACTACTGTCGCACTCGGATGCAGTCTCTACGGAGCCAGTCGACAGATCGAACAGGCCGTAGAGAGATTCATCAGGATCGATCTCCGCAACGTGGGGGGTGGCCGACTGGCAGGCCATCGCGTGACTCACCCACCGCTGAAGCCTCGACCGACCGGAGTGCTTGCGCCGGCGGGAAACAGGGAGGGAGGATGACACAGGGGTCGACCGATACTGGGTCGACGGTTGCCGCAGGAGGACGCCGCGGACGCACGCACGAAAGTGCGTTGCCCCGCGGACAGGGAGCGCGTCGATGTCGAGCGGAGCCTCCTGAAGCCAAGCGGAGTCGTCGGCGATGAACGTGAGCACGCCGAGACGGATCTCGCGGCCCTCAACCAAAACTCCGCCTGAAACCATGATGAAGGAGATTGGAAAAATCACAACTTCTCCAATAAGTCGCTAAGACACCGGCCCCATGGTGGGCGCCAACTGTCGTGGTTCTAAGTCTGACAGTAGTGTAGGGGGTAGGAATGGAGAGGCAAGATCCTAGCTATGGAGTAGTTGTATACGCAAGAGATTTACGAGTTCAGGCCCTTCTCGGAGGAAGTAACAGCCCTACGTCTCGGAGCCCGGAGGCGGTCGACTGGATTATGTGTATATGAGTTACAGGGGTGCGAACCCTTTACACTGAGGAGGGGGTGGCTTATATAGAATCCGCCAGACCCCTCCGGCCCTCAGTTATGCAGGGTTTAAGGTACATTAAGATCGGGCGTTACTGGTAACGCCACAAATAAAGTGCTATGATGACCATAAAAGCTACTTAATGACAGACCGTTTGCGTGCAGAGTGACTTTAGGTCTCCTGGCAGTCGAGTGGTTGGCTTCATGGTCGAGTGTCTTCGAGTCCGTCGAGTGGAACACTTCTGGGTCGACTGAAAGGTGGTTTCTTCTAGAGATGTCCTTGGGGAGGGTATCTTGGACAGGTCCATGACCCTACCCTAGGTACATAGCTTCATCAATGCACACAATCATTCAAAGTGAATGGTGTCCGGCGGCACCGCGTGCAAAGTTCCCTCCACATTTCTAATTTTTGGCCTACCGCCAAAATATCTACCCCCTTCCACACCCCCTTTTCTCCCCAACCACAAGTCACATTTCCCCTGTTTCCTCCTTCCTTCCTTCCTTCCTAAGCTATAGCCGCTTCCTCGCTCTCACCGTCTCCCATCCTACCGCCGGGGTCGCCATGTTCTTCTTCAAAGACCTCTCCAGCGGTTCCTCCTCCTTCGACGACTCCTTCACCACCCGGGTATGCCTCTCTGATCTCTCCTGGGCTATGACTTGGAATGAAGGATTTTTACTCGGTGGTCTATTTGAGTCATTTCTTCCTCTTGTAGCTCCCTAGGACCATCAGTTGCAATGAATGGAGCGGGGTGGCTGAAGATCTGTCTGCTCGTTGTCACCATCAATCTCCATGCGTGAAGCTAGCTGCGTTTGAATCTGTGGAAAATGGGAGGAAGTTTTTGCCATGTGCAGAGAAGGTTAGTCCGTCTTCGTTGTTACAAATCATTTGTTAGATGTGATTCAGACACTGTAACGGTCCCAACCCATTCATACCACACCTTCAACCAAACGCATCCTAAGAGAGTGTCACAGTTTGTACCTAGTATCTAAACATCTTGCCATCTCATCAGCAGTGCCATTAGAAAATTATTTGGCACTGCTTCAGCAGTTTGTGCAGCCAACTTTGGTCCACGTCCAAGCAGCCAAGCAGTAAAATACTAAATCTTTATGGCATGAAGGAACTGGGCATCGAAGCAACTAGGTGCTCCAAAGTCCGAGTCCTTGATTTTTTTTCCGTTGCATCGGCTCGCCAGTGCAGGGCACCGGTGCGAGATGTAGCAACAGTTGTCTTTACACTGGTTTTGGCATACATAGTGGACGGCCTTAGTGCTATTAGTTCTATGTTACTAAATTTGTGCATGTACACACCTGTTAGTATCAATTTGCTGTCATCCAAACACTGTTGCTATGTTGTTGCAGTTATATTTACCTTTGTCATAAAATGTTCAATTTGTTATTTATAGTACATGAGTAAGAACTTGTAGAGTTGTTGTAGTTAATTATAGCTTCTGATGTTTCAGAATTTGGTTGTTTTCTCAGTAGAAATTAATTCATTTGCACATTGATATTTTTGAGAAGATATGTCATAATTAACCAGTTTCTTTAGTTTTTTGAAAATAAGTATAGGTGATTTTCTATGTTGCTATAAACCCGTTTCCCCTACAATAGTTACTAATCTAGTTTTAAATATTATAGGATGAACGAAAGTGTTCTTACTTGGAGTGGGTTGATCAAGAGTGGCCATAGTCTATGAAGATGTGCCTAGCAAAGCTCTGGAGTGTGTATGAGGAAGAGAACAGAGGTAGGCTTAGAAAAAGTGTTGTCAACGCTGAAGAATATTTGAAGATGCGGGATAAAAAGAGGAAGGTGGAGAATGAGCTCAGATTTTTTATCAGACTTTGCTAAGATGGTGTTGGCGAAGGACGATGCACTTTCCTAGTTGGCCAGTGCAAAACAAGTTCTTACTGAATGAAAATAGAGGTGGATAAGTGTCAGGACCCTGACTCAATGCCACATCGATCTAGCATGTAACACCTCATATCACTTTGCGGCCTCACGCACGGTATTCCCACGGGTGCCGCCTTACCTTTGCCCGGGACCGTTTGCGCCTTTTGGCACACGTATATGATAGTGTCGCTAGCATCCATATGATAAGGAGCCCGGGCTGACATGGCTAGTCGTAAACCCAAAGTGGCACAAACTTACAGGGACAGGCATCCATGACCCAGCATTGAACGTGTCGGTCATCAGCGAGTGAATCCAGGCTATAGCACTGGACTAGCAGGACTCCGGTGAACCGGGCTGTAGCAGGCTAACAGGACTCCGGTATTCATCGCGTGACATTTCCCCGAAGGGACAGACACAGGAACGAAGAAGGACACATGCCGGCCAGCCTAAGTGTTCCGGAGCAGTAGCAAGCTACCATGGCTCGGTGGAAACACTAGGAGACATTTCCCGGTAAGAGAGGCTACTAAAGATAAACAACTAGATAGTCAGATCCACACATACCAAGCATTTCAATAACATACACACAATATGCTCGATATGTGCAAATACAACATGGCATCACAACATGACTCTACGACTCAAGTAATTTATCCAATAGGCTCCGAGGAGCGAGATATTACAAACAGGGGTCTCATGACCCAACATTCAGAGCATACATATCAAAACACAAGCGGAAGCTATCATGTCTGAGTACAGACATCTATAAATGAAAAAGGCTGAGAAGCCTGACTATCTACCAAATCCTGCCGAGGCACAAGACCGTAGCTGAGGTAACAAGCTAAACGTCGAAGTCCACGTGGAACTACTAGTGAGACCGAAGTCTCTCTGCAAAAACATAAAATAGGCAAACGTGAGTACAAATGTACCCAGCAAGACTTACATCAGAACTAACTACATATGCATCATTATCAACAAGGGGATGGTGGGGTTTAACTGCAGCAAGCCAGCTTTGACTCGGTGGCTATCCTAAACTACGACTGCAAGCAACTCTTTTGAGGTGGCGCACACGAGTCCACATATTCACCATATCAATACACCACTATGGATCCGCTCCCGTCTCCCTACGAGAACGCCATCCATAGCACTCACGCTTATCTTGCGTGTTTTAGAGTATCCACTTTCACTTGTCTATGAACTGATATAAGCAACCCAGAAGTCCTTTTCCGCGGACACGGCTATTCGAATAGATAATGTTAACCCTGCAGGGGTGTACTTCTTCATACATGTTTCCACCACTTAGCGTCTGCACACGACATGTGCTCGGCAGACTTCAAGCGAAAGCCGACGTGGGTGTAGACCACGACCTACCTAAACACTCAAGTCTCTAGTCCAGGTTTATCGCCTATTCGGGTTCCATCCATGAGGAGATCCGGCCGGAGTTTCGCTCATAGCCCCAAACGATGTGAACAGGGTTCCCGAGATACCAAACGGGCATCCGGTACACCGTGCCACGTACCTACTGCATCACAGCCCACCCCTACGGTCAGCGCTGTCCACGGCCTCCAGTAAGCTACAAACACCAGAAACTACTTGCAACTCCTGGACAGAGGACAAGGGTGAATAAGAAGTCGAGCGGGGTCATATTTCAGGGCCCAATGTATGGTAGTAGCTGAATCATGGATCACAAACACAGAACTCAGTTCCTGAGGACGACTGCAATGAGACAACCCACCATGTACTCCTACATGGCCTCTCACCGCTACCTTTACCAAATCGTGTTCACACACTTAGCTCACACACAGTAGGACATGTTCACACACCTCTGATTCATCCCCGATGAATCAGACCTGACTCAACTCTAAGCAGTAGCAGGCATGACAAACAAGCATGAATGAGTAGGCACAACAGGGCTCAAACAACTCCTACTCATGCTAGTGGGTTTCATCTATTTACTGTGGCAATGACATGTCATGCAAAGGATAAAGGGGTTCAGCTACCGCAGCAAGTAACAGATGAATCATTGTTGTCCTAATGCATTAAAAGAGAGCAGGAGCGAGAGAGTAGGATTGTATCGGAATGAACAAGGGGGTTTTGCTTGCCTGGCACTTCTGAAGATAACATTGAGTCTTCATCAGTGTCAACGATCACATCATCGGTATCACGTCTATCGAGAGGGGACAAATACCAGCAACACAGAAGGGAACACAATCAATGCAATGCACAATATGATGCATGATCATGACATGGCAAAATGAATGTGTTTTGAGCTAATGCAACTAGCAACAGATTAAATGAAGTTGGTTTGAATACAAGATTCAAATTCAAACTCCATATGTGATTATTCAAATGCCATTTAATTGATTTGTTCTAAACAGCAGCTATAAGTTGTTCTAACATGCATGAAAGTGGTACAGATGGATTCCTTGAATTTTTCTGATAATTTTCATATATAAATATTTGATTTGGAGTTACGGTTGAATTTCTATGAATTTTAGAAGTTTTAGGCATTTTCTGGAATTTCCTGAATAATATTAAATCCAGAAATGATTATGGCGTCAGCACCACGTCACGGTGACGTCAGCAGGGTCAACTGGGCGCCCCAGGTCAAACCTGACGTGTGGGGGCCACACGTCAGTGACACAGGAGCTAATCCCGGTCAAACCCAGCGCTGGCTGGGGTTTGACCAGGGGTGGGGCCCACTGTCAGTGTCTGTAGGTTGATCAACCAGCTGGGTTAGCTCCTAATGACGGAGCCAGCTCAGCTCCCGCCGGAGTTTCGCCGGCGACGACCAACGGAGCGGCGGAAACGCATCGGGTTCATGCTACAGGGCACGGTTTAGGGTGCGGTTGGGTTCTACGGCGAGCTGGGACTCGTGCGCATCGAACGGTGGTGGTGGCCGTGCCGGTGATGGCCGGTACCGACGACGGCGAGCTCGTGAGCGGCGGCCGGAGTTCGGGTGGTGGCGGGTTTGGCGCTACGAGCGGTGGTTTGGCGCGCTGAGTGCACTAGGGAGAAGCTCTTGCTCCTCCGCATCCAAAGGAACGGGCGGGAGGCCTCGAGGTGGCCGGAGTTGAGCACGACGTCGACCTCGGCGGCGGCCGGAGCTCGGGCGAGCTCGCGGTCGGTGTTAGGGAGCACGGCAGGAGGCGTTGTGGGTGTCTACGGGTTCATGCGATCGTGCTGAGCACGATGGTGGGCTCGGGAGCGAGCTGCGGTGGCTGTGGCCACGACCACGCCATGGCCGGCGGCGAGAAGCTCTCGGCCGAGGTGGGGGAAGCTAGCTAGGGGAGGGGAACGACGGGGATTCCAGGGGGAAAAAGAAGAGTGGCTCACGTAGGGACTAGCAGAGTCGACGACGAGGTCGGGGAAGCTCTGGACGACGCGAATTTACGGCGGCGATCTCCGGGCACCGGAGATGAAGACGACGACGCTCCGGTCGACTGGGGCCTCCTCTGGTCGCGTGCGTCGGTGTGCAGCTCCATGGGGTCGGGATGGAGCTCAGGGGTGTGGAGAGGGAGCGAGGGGGTGGCTGTGGCCGCAGTGAACGGCGTCGGTGGTGACGAGCTCCACTCGGGCAGAGAGGGAGAGAGAGCAGAGGAGAGGATGAGGCGAGGGAGAGAGTGAGAGAGAGAGCCAGGGCTGCGTGGCGCTCCGTGGCGTGGATTAGGACGAAGGGCGGCCTCCAGCGCGAAGCAGGAGGTGACCGGGGCTCTCTGGCGCGCGCCACGCCTCGCCTCTGCCTACTGGCAGAGGAAGACGACGAGCGGCGAGGTAGATGGGCTGGGCTGGGCCGCTGGAGGAGCTGGGCCAGGTAAGTGGGCGCCAGGTAAGTTCTGTTCTGTTTCATATTTCTCTTCTGTTTTGTTTTTATTTAATCTTTTGCCACTGTTTTGAAATAAAACAAATTCAAAGACAGTGACAAAATTCCCCTGAACATTTTATTTAGCACAATGGAATTATACCAAAGCACATAAAAATGTTTCAGTTATTTGAACATATATTCAGTAATATTTGGATATAAGTTCAAATTCAAAATAGTATTGATTTAAATTCAAAGTCCCAAAATAAATCCTTTTAAAATGTTCATTATTTTTGGTTTGGATCAAAACCCTTGCCAAAAATATTAAACATCTAAGAAGAGCATTTTGGAACAATGGATGAGATTTTAGGGTTTTTGCCCTTCTTTTATTTAGGGTTTTGAGGCTTCTGAATTCCTCAGTTCAGGTTTCAAAAATTTAAACATGATGCTCAGATGGAAGTAGGCATAGGACAGGCTAGAACTAGGGATGTGACAACTCACCCCCACTAAACAAGAATCTCGTCTCGAGATTCAAGCGTAGGGTAAGATGAAAGGGAAACGCAAACTAGTATAATCTTCACGATCCAGGTTGCACTTCAAATGAACGTTGATTCAATCACCATCTTTGTCTTGTCGTCTAGCTCTGAGAAATCCTGCCAACATGACATGGAGGGAAGAAGGAGACTCTAGAAGGGTCGATCTTCTCGAAGATCGAACAACTCATGATTAACTCACGGAATGAGACATAGCAACCTCTCTCGGGCTGAGAGACGAAGCACACATCCATAGGAATGGAGTGAAGCAGATGACAAAGGTTCACTAGGTAGACCACAATCCCAGACTTAAGAATGTGGTGATCGGTTGTCAACGTAGCGAGAAGTTGAATTGCCATGATACCATAACGATGCACCTTAGGGAAGGTGACTTGTAGATATATCCCCTTAAGTGATAAAAAGAATTACTTTTGATTCAAAGATCATTGAAGCTCTTTAAACCAACTTAAGGCAATTCTCGACCGATCGTTTGGAGGGGGTCGGTAGAATGGCATACTCGGACTTGGATGATGTGGATTACCTTGTTGAAGACAACATAATGGATGAATTTGCTTACCACCGGAAATGGAAGAGACCCATGGTAGAATGGCACATTGGCGGTGCAAGCTGGGAACAAAATGCAAATACTGGGAATGATTCTGGTAACTGGGGAAGAACCCAACAATAGAGAGTGAATTCACTATTTGAATAGGTCATAGCATTGCCGAGGAAACTGAGAGCAAACCCAGTTAGTGCCGATGATAACACGTAGCGCTTGTGCGTGCTCTCAAGAACTTGAGCATTTCCACATTCATCAAGGTTTTACCAATATCCGTGTCAAGGATCCTGGCAACACAACTTGCTACCACGATGAATGATGATGGATGATGCAGATGCAAAGGAAGATAACACTTCTCAGATTTCATCTTAGCGAGGCCAAGGAAATAAAATCTGGATGATCGACCGAGAGACATTTAGCACTCCGCTTCTAATGTTCTTCTTGATGTGCTAGTGTAACCCATTCATAGATATGGTTTGATATCTAGAAGATCAAGTAAAAGGTCGGACTTCGGGAGCAATAGAATCCATAAGGAACAGTTACGGAGGTAAATCCTACGAAATCCTTATGGGGAGGTGGCAAACTTCTTCAATCAAGATACTACAATAATAGGTCTTTCGGCTGGGTGGTGCTGGCCACGACATCCACTTTACCGGTTATCGAGGAACCAATATTATAGTTCTTGGGAAATGTTCCAAACCATCATATCTGCCTGAGATTCAGATCTGGTTGGTTTCAGGATATTCCAGACTCATCGAGTCTATGAAGAAAAACGAAAGTTTGCAACACAAATCGATGAGATGACATTGCGAGATTCTCGGGAATGAACTACGATAGCAAGCTCCAAACATGAGCTGGTTCTGCTACTAACATGTGAACACGTTGTCCCAGACAAGCATGGCCACGTAGTAGTCTTATAATCAAACACTACCGAGTTCGGGTGGGGAACCATAATCGAGGATATCGAAGTCTTTACGCAAGTCCATGGATTAGATCCCAAGCATAGACTTCTTTTCCTTGAACAAGTCAATCAGTGGCTTAGTGTGCTAGGGACACATATAGAATGAAGGTTGCAAGTCTCCAGACTACAGAATACTTCGCACGTGTGCATGACTGATTTGGGATGATTCCAAAGGAAACAAAACAATCTTTCTCAAATTCACGGCGACAACTTTCACAAAATGCACGTGTATAAGAGGAAGTCACTCCTTTCATCAAACAAATACTTCATGAGCTAGCATGAAGAAAATGCTTTCAAAAGTTTCCAACACTAGCTTAATGTTCAACAACATCATGGAGGAGATAAGGATGTTGCCAATGGGCTCAGCAACAATTCTTCCGGGTTTCCCTTTAAAAGGAATTCCATAGTTAAGTGAACAAGTGATAGCATTGGTCAGACCCGAAAGATATAATGGTGTATGCTCGAGGGATCAACCACAAGTAAGACAACATTACGAATATCGTTGGTTCTGGTCTGATTGGATGATAGCCCATACTCTAATCAAGGGTTAGATAAAAATGATAGGTCCAGCAACTGATCACAGGGACCAATTGATGAAGATATCATCTTTCGTCAACACATACTACACAAGAATATCCCTTTGGAACGAACTAAGTCAGGCAAGCTTTTATCTTCCAACTCTCCAAGTTGTTGTCTAGCTTAACCAACTAGCTCAGGGATATCCAACACAGATTCTTGGAGAAGGATGGTTCACAAGAAACCAACTTGATCACGAGCTCAACACAGCGGTCAGGTGACAACCTGGTAATACTTCCGAGAAGATCTTCGGAAAATCACGAACCACCGATATGTTACTAAGCTCGAGAACAATCTTGCTTTTTGAGGCAAGACGATATGATCAATAGAGCGAAGATTTGAAATAATCCTAACTCATCGATCGAGGAGTGCACTGAGAACAAGGACTAGGTAGCATGATCAACCTTAGAATGATGATTCAAAACCAACACGCTAAGAATGAAATTATTGTCCATTAACTACCAAGCAACAAGGTTGCTAGGAGTATTGAATTCACACATCACGATTCACTTGTCAGCATTCCGGTTGCGACAACACGGAACCGAGGGATGAATAATGATGGCGAGAAGTATCACTACATCAAGAATTCACAAGAGCCGGTGCAATCCTCATGAAAATCCTGACATAAAGACGGTAATACTTCAGGGTAGAACAGAATCAAAAGCTGGATTGGCATTTGATCTGCGGGATACAACTACTTTGACCCAATCCTAGATATGGATGAGGTACTGGAGTTTGTTTCTCCAAGTCATTCAGGACAGAATGGCTTGACGGACCACAAGGGTAATAGGCATCGATAAACGAATGCATGCATACCCTTGACTATCAATTGATAGACGAAGGTCAGTAGACAACTAAAGAGGGACAACTCAAAGGAACATATAATTTTCTGAGTTGTGGATGCATAGATTAGTATGTCGAGCGAGATCAACATTTCTTCCAGATAACCCATGCAGAGAGGTAAGACTGGCAGAGTCACGATTTATGAATGGAGATCTCCTCAAGAGTACTCTAATTGTGATCTTTGATCCAATAAACATCTGCCATAAGCGGTCCATAGTATTTGGAAGAAGGAAATACCACGGACCTCGAGGACTATTGCAAAGTTACTAATAACCTAAGGGAGCTAGCAATTACTATCAACATGAAGTAAGTAGGGTGGATCTCGGGTTCAAGAACCCGGGAATAGAATACCTACTAACTAAATGGCATCGCGGGATGCTTTCGATAATGACGGCCAGAATCATCACACTGGGAACACAAAACATGACTAGACTACTAGATGATCCCCTGAGACACCTAGGGTCATAATAATAACTCCAACATAAAGGTCGAGGCAGTAGAATACCTCAACTCAACAATTAGTGTGATTGAGCTGACATAAAGGAACATCGAAACCAGAGGGAAAGGATTTGCAAATGCATCAGACTATTTAGAAACCTGGGATGACTCGGACAGCATAGCGGCTGTAAATGCTCAGAAAAGATTTGAGACATACTACAAAATGGTGGCATAGCCACTCAGAAGCACAATACCAAGGTTCCGAGATCAACAATTAACATACGGAAGTAGTACGAACTGAACTGAGACTTAAATCCAACAATCTTATAAGTCCACTGATTAGTAACACGTGATCCTAATAGAAAGAAGAGATAGCCTAGTTCCTAATCCCCGTAGAAGAGAAGATGATGACTCAGATCAGAAGGCCATGAGGTATAAGGAGTAAAAAGAGCCTTACGTTCCATCCCACAATCAATTCCCTTATATAACTAAAGAATTTCTAGACTCAACTTCGACCAGTTTGGCTTAGTAATCCTACAGGCAGTCAAGCTCTGATACCAATGCTGTCAGGACCCTGACTCAATGCCACATCGATCTAGCATGTAACACCTCATATCACTTTGCGGCCTCACGCACGGTATTCCCACGGGTGTCGCCTTACCTTTGCCCGGGACCGTTTGCGCCTTTTGGCACACGTATATGATAGTGTCACTAGCATCCATATGATAAGGAGCCCGGGCTGACATGGCTAGTCGTAAACCCAAAGTGGCACAAACTTACAGGGACAGGCATCCATGACCCAGCATCGAACGTGTCGGTCATCAGCGAGTGAATCCAGGGTGTAGCACTGGACTAGCAGGACTCCGGTGAACCGGGCTGTAGCAGGCTAACAGGACTCCGATATTCATCGCGTGACATTTCCCCGAAGGGACAGACACAGGAACGAAGAAGGACACATGCCGGACAGCCTAAGTGTTCCGGAGCAGTAGCAAGTTACCATGGCTCGGTGGACACACTAGGAGACATTTCCCGGTAAGAGAGGCTACTAAAGATAAACAACTAGATAGTTAGATCCCACACATACCAAGCATTTCAATAACATACACACAATATGCTCGATATGTGCAAACACAACATGGCATCACAACATGACTCTATGACTCAAGTATTTATCCAATAGGCTCCGAGGAGCGAGATATTACAAACAGGGGTCTCATGACCCAACATTCAGAGCATACATATCAAAACACAAGCGGAAGCTATCATGTCTGAGTATAGACATCTATAAATGAAAAAGGCTGAGAAGCCTGACTATCTACCAAATCCTGCCGAGGCACAAGACCGTAGCTGAGGTAACAAGCTAAACGTCGAAGTCCACGTGGAACTACTAGTGAGACCGAAGTCTCTCTGCAAAAACATAAAATAGGCAAATGTGAGTACAAATGTACCCAGCAAGACTTACATCAGAACTAACTACATATGCATCATTATCAACAAGGGGATGGTGGGGTTTAACTGCAGCAAGCCAGCTTTGACTCGGTGGCTACCCTAAACTACGACTGCAAGCAACTCTTTTGAGGTGGCGCACACGAGTCCACATATTCACCATATCAATACACCACTATGGATCCGCTCCCGTCTCCCTACGAGAACGCCATCCATAGCACTCACGCTTATCTTGCGTGTTTTAGAGTATCCACTTTCACTTGTCTATGAACTGATATAAGCAACCCAGAGGTCCTTTTCCACGGACACGGCTATTCGAATAGATAATGTTAACCCTGCAGGGGTGTACTTCTTCATACATGTTTCCACCACTTAGCGTCTGCACACGACATGTGCTCGGCAGACTTCAAGCGAAAGCCGACGTGGGTGTAGACCACGACCTACCTAAACACTCAAGTCTCTAGTCCAGGTTTATCGCCTATTCGGGTTCCATCCATGAGGAGATCCGGCCGGAGTTTCTCTCACAGCCCCAAACGATGTGAACAGGGTTCCCGAGATACCAAACGGGCATCCGGTACACCGTGCCACGTACCTACCGCATCACAGCCCACCCCTACGGTCAGCGCTGTCCACGGCCTCCAGTAAGCTACAAACACCAGAAACTACTTGCAACTCCTGGACAGAGGACAAGGGTGAATAAGAAGTCGAGCGGGGTGATATTTCAGGGCCCAATGTATGGTAGTAGCTGAATCATGGATCACAAACACAAAACTCAGTTCCTGAGGACGGCTGCAATGAGACAACCCACCATGTACTCCTACATGGCCTCTCACCGCTACCTTTACCAAATCGTGTTCACACACTTAGCTCACACACAGTAGGACATGTTCACACACCTCTGATTCATCCCCGATGAATCAGACCTGACTCAACTCTAAGCAGTAGCAAGCATGACAAACAAGCATGAATGAGTAGGCACAACAGGGCTCAAACAACTCCTTCTCATGCTAGTGGGTTTCATCTATTTACTGTGGCAATGACAGGTCATGCAAAGGATAAAGGGGTTCAGCTACCGCAGCAAGTAACAGATGAATCGTTGTTGTCCTAATGCATTAAAAGAGAGCAGGAGCGAGAGAGTAGGATTGTATCGGAATGAACAAGGGGGTTTTGCTTGCCTGGCACTTCTGAAGATAACATTGAGTCTTCACCAGTGTCAACGATCACATCATCGGTATCACGTCTATCGAGAGGGGACAAATACCGGCAACACAGAAGGGAACACAATCAATGCAATGCATAATATGATGCATGATCATGACATGGCAAAATGAATGTGTTTTGAGCTAATGCAACTAGCAACAGATTAAATGAAGTTGGTTTGAATACAAGATTCAAATTCAAACTCCATATGTGATTAGTTAAATGCCCTTTATATGATTTGTGCTAAACAACATCTATAAGTTGTTCTAACATGCATGAAAGTGGTACAGATGGATTCCTTGAATTTTTCTGATAATTTTTCATATATAAAATATTTGATTTGGAGTTACGGTTGAATTTCTATGAATTTTAGAAGTTTTAGGCATTTTCTGGAATTTCCTGAATAATATTAAATCCAGAAATGATTATGGCGTCAGCACCACGTCACGGTGACGTCAGCAGGGTCAACTGGGCGCCCCAGGTCAAACCTGACGTGTGGGGGCCACACGTCAGTGACACAGGAGCTAATCCCGGTCAAACCCAGCGCTGGCTGGGGTTTGACCAGGGGTGGGGCCCACTGTCAGTGTCTGTAGGTTGATCAACTAGCTGGGTTAGCTCCTAATGACGGAGCCACGTCAGCTCCCGCCGGAGTTTCGCCGGCGACGACCAACGGAGCGGCGGAAACGCATCGGGTTCACGCTACAGGGCACGGTTTAGGGTGCGGTTGGGTTCTACGGCGAGCTGGGACTCGTGCGCATCGAATGGTGGTGGTGGCCGTGCCGGTGATGGCCGGTACCGACGACGGCGAGCTCGTGAGCGGCGGCCGGAGTTCGGGTGGTGGCGGGTTTGGCGCTACGAGCGGTGGTTTGGCGCGCTGAGTGCACTAGGGAGAAGCTCTTGCTCCTCCGCATCCAAAGGAACGGGCGGTAGGCCGCGAGGTGGCCGGAGTTGAGCACGGCGTCGACCTCGGCGGCGGCCGGAGCTCGGGCGAGCTCGCGGTCGGTGTTAGGGAGCACGGCAGGAGGCGTTGTGGGTGTCTACGGGTTCATGCGATCGTGCTGAGCACGATGGTGGGCTCGGGAGCGAGCTGCGGTGGCTGTGGCCACGGCCACGCCATGGCCGGCGGCGAGAACCTCTCGGCCGAGGTGGGGAAGCTAGCTAGGGGAGGGGAACGACGGGGATTCCAGGGGGAAAAAGAAGAGTGGCTCACGTAGGGACTAGCAGAGTCGACGACGAGGTCGGGGAAGCTCTGGACGATGCGAATTTACGGCGGCGATCTCCGGGCACCGGAGATGAAGACGACGACGCTCCGGTCGACTGGGGCCTCCTCTGGTCGCGTGCATCGGTGTGCAGCTCCATGGGATCGGGACGGAGCTCAGGGGTGTGGAGAGGGAGCGAGGGGGTGGCTGTGGCCGAGGCGAACGGCGTCGGTGGCGACGAGCTCCGCTCGGGCAGAGAGGGAGAGAGAGCAGAGGAGAGGATGAGGCGAGGGAGAGAGTGAGAGAGAGCCAGGGCTGCGTGGCGCTCCGTGGCGTGGATTAGGACGAAGGGCGGCCTCCAGCGCGAAGCAGGAGGTGGCCGGGGCTCTCGAGCGCGCACCATGCCTCGCCTCTGCCTACTGGCAGAGGAAGACGACGAGCGGCGAGGTAGATGGGCTGGGCTGGGCCGCTGGAGGAGCTGGGCCAGGTAAGTGGGCGCCAGGTAAGTTCTGTTCTGTTTCGTATTTCTCTTCTGTTTTGTTTTTATTTAATCTTTTGCCACTGTTTTGAAATAAAACAAATTCAAAGACAGTGACAAAATTCCCCTGAACATTTTATTTAGCACAATGGAATTATACCAAAGCACATAAAAATGTTTCAGTTATTTGAACATATATTCAGTAATATTTGGATATAAGTTCAAATTCAAAATAGTATTGATTTAAATTCAAAGTCCCAAAATAAATCCTTTTAAAATGTTCATTATTTTTGGTTTGGATCAAAACCCTTGCCAAAAATATTAAACATCTAAGAAGAGCATTTTGGAACAATGGATGAGATTTTAGGGTTTTTGCCCTTCTTTTATTTAGGGTTTTGAGGCTTCTGAATTCCTCAGTTCAGGTTTCAAAAATTTAAACATGATGCTCAGATGGAAGCAGGCATAGGACAGGCTAGAACTAGGGATGTGACAATAAGACGAGCCTGGATGAACTCGATTAGGGAAATGAATATATTGTTCTTATGAAGTTGAACTAGATATATGTTGTACTGTGATGTTTTCAGGTAGCTATCATACTGTGATGTTAAAATATATTTATATGCGTGATATGAAATTGGCAAACAACTGTTCAATATGAAATTTGAATTTGCATAATACTGGAATTATTATTGTAAACTAATAAACATGCTAAATGTGTCATGGAACTTTGCAAACGGTTCTAGCAGTAAAAGTGCTTGTGATGGATAGCCCAATGTCACACAGTTTCTTCATCAAATCGTGTGTGATGTAGTTGATAAAAGCAAAAAGTTAACCAAGGCAGAGCGTGTGTGATAGTTACACCTATCACACATGAGCCTATACATAAACCTATGTGGGATGTACATACGAACGGAAATGTTTTCCCTGGATTGACTGTGTGGGATGTACATAGAACGGAAATGTTTTCCCTGGATTGAGTGTGTGGGATGTACATATGAACGGAAATTTTTTCCCTGGATTGAGTGTGTGGGATGTACGTAAGAACGGAAACATACTCCTTGGATTGACTGTGTGTGATATACATACGAATGGAAATGTTTTTCTAGAATTCACCGTGTGGGATGTACATACGAACAGAAACAATTGGGTTTCGATGCCTCGCCCGATCGCACACGAGCTCATTTTGCCCCAGCCTGTGTGCCAGGAGGGCCTATCCCCGACGGTTTTTGGGTCATGTGGGAAGGAACCCCCTATCGCCCACACTCACTTAACAACGGTTCCAAATACCGTCACGGAAAGGGGTTAAAAACCGTTTGTATAGCACCGACGCGTACCAGTGTTAGTCAATTAAATATTGTCCATGAAAGATGCCTCATTAAAGTACTGCATCTACTCTTGAAATTGCAGTGCATCAAAATTCAAGATATTTTTCCATGCAAAGTAAAAGTTATAAAATCATTATTTTTGAAAGTAATGGAAAAATCATGGCCAGATTTCATTAATTAAGAATAAGCGAGTTTATGTACAAGAGCAAGGCCATAGTAACAAATAAGGATTACTCTCCTGGAATTACCGAATTACAACTCTAAGATTATTTGTCCCGCTTCTACCCAAAACCCCATCTTTTTAACACAACCCCGTCTCTTTCTTGATGTGCGAGAAAATGATGTTGGGCATTGTGGATTTGTTCAGGAAGATCCCAGCATTGTAGTAATTGCAAATTTCCCAAGCTACCAGCATCCTCACAGAGAACTGACATTTGAAGAGGAGGTGGGTCACTGTCTTCGGCTCATGCTTGCGAAGTTGAAAAGTATCACATTTAGGCCATCCCCGTCCAACCATCGACTATCCAAACCTTGTTTTGAGTAAGAAGCCACATAAATAAATTGTATTTAGTAGGGGGCAATGGCTTCCGAATTATAGGCTTCTGGATGGTTTATGTGATTTCGACGAATTGGCTGTGTTATGCGGATGCGATGGAGTAGCACGTGTGCTAGAGGGGTCGTGGGATGGAGAGAGATCTAGAGAGAGAGAGAGACCCTCTTTCTACTCCTAATCGTTAGATTGACAAAGGATATTTTTTGAGAACACAATCATAGCAGTACAGAGACGTACTCCCTCCTTTCCAAAATAGATGACTCAACTTTGTACTACTAAATTTGAAATGGAGGGAGTACAAATCCTAGGGGGGCAAGTTTGGCCTAGTGGGTTTCAGTGATATGACATGCTATAGTGCCGTCCAGTCTTCGCGTGTGGTAGCAGTATTGCGGGTACAGTCAGTTTTCTTGAAGAAGCGGAATTCAACGAAGTCATGATGGTTCCTTCGTCCGACCAACTTATAGTTGGAAAGGTCGGGCCCGCGCTACGACTGGGGTGGACCAGGATAATTTTGTGCATGGAAGGTGGACCAGGATGGTAGACCTCCCACATGTCGGCGAATGAAAGTATTCTTTTCGATATCAAGGATGAGCAACGAGTATTCATTGTTTATTTTTGATGAAAGCTATTGTCTCCACTGTTACGACGGAGGAGTGTGAAACATGGCAGCCCAGTGAACTTGGCATGTGCACAACTTCCTCCTTCCTCATGTACCATAGTCTTGACTATAAGGTTGTCTATAAGGTTACAACTTTTTCTCACTTTCTCTCTATCTATTTCCTATCAAATGTTTTTTACCTTTCTTTTTTTAGACATAATTGTTTTTTACACCTCTTTTTTTAGAATTAGCTTTTTATACCTAGGAGCACGTGTAGAGACAGGCTCATGCAGAGCCCACTCCTTGACTTTGTCAATGCCTATCTCTCCTCCACATAAGCGGGCTTATAGCCCAGTATTGTACTAGTACTACTTGCTATGAATGCAGACAGCTAGAGTCTGAGGGGGGAGCGCGCGCGGGAGGGGGGAGGGGTTTTCTGGTGGGCCAGGGCAGTCAGAAGCGGGCTTGGAAGCGGTCCGGACTCCCGCATGGCCCACCTCACATTATAACCATATTTCTTGGAGTCCGTGCGTGGCGGGCGGGCGATCTCTTCTCCCTCCCCTGTCTCTCTCTTCTCAGCCGACGCGGGCTGAGCGATTAGATTTCGTTTATCGACGGTTTATTCAATTGTAGTCCCACATGTTAGTGAAAATGCAAGAACACGCGTGTCCCCTCTGGTGAGCGGCGTGCGAGCCGGACTGTCGGGGGTGCGATGCGAACATGATAGGCGTGCTTTAAGTGTGCTGCCTTTGCCTTTTGAACTTGCAGAGTGTAACATTTCGTGCGATCGATCGATAGAAATCCTGAACAAAATGACGAGGGCGAGGCTTTCACGCGCGTTAGGCGGGCTAGTTTGAGTGATATGACGTGCTATAGTGCCGTCCACTTGCTCCATTTTTATGTAAGCAAGCGTCTACACTCTTACGTGGGAGGAGTGTGAAACACGGTGAATTTGATTTTGATTGAGGGATAACTGTTCCCTGAGCACTGCTAGAGATTATAGCATGATAGTTAGGGCATCTCCAGCGCTGACCCACAAATTTACACTGGCATCTGTCCGATGACACTGATGCCATAGGATGCCATCCAATGCTGCCCGCATACCTTTCGAAAACTATATGAACTAACTGGATGAAATTCGTGCAAACAAAGCAAATTTCAAATTAACCGTATGAAATTCATCATATTCAAAAACATTTCCTATAAACTAGATGAAATTCATTACATATTTCGCACAAACCATACTAAAACCTACTGTAAACCTAATATAAATGATCGCCGACACCCGACCACCATGTCCGGCCATGAGCCCCAAGAACTGACGCTCCGGCTATTGCCTTTGCCTCCTCCTCATCCGCCTTGGCTTTTTCCAGCTCCACCTTGATAACCTCTTCCTCTGGAGCACAAGGTTATGAATATTTCACCTCCACGTCACCGTCAAGCGGCCAATCGGCCGCCGATGTTTACCCCAGCAAGCTTGGCATCGACTGAGTGGAGGAGCGATGGCCTTCCTGGGACTAGAGCGGCGGTGACCTACCATGTAATACTCTTCCTTTCTGTCGGCTTCGCCCACGCACGTGCGCCGGCTTCGTGGTCATGGCGGCGGAGGGTGGCCGGGGGGAGCCGACGATGTCCTTCGTCTGCTCCTACGAAAGTACGTCCAAGAGAGCTTTGGAGCGCGCCTGGAGCGGAGCCGCCAATGTCCTTCGTCTGCTCCTGCGATAGTATGTCCAAGAGAGCTTTGGAGTGCTAGGAGGCCATGGTTGGAGTGGTGTCGATAGAAGGAAGGGACCAGAGGAGAATGACTGTGGGTCTTTGGTGGGAGCTGGGGCTGAAGTTAATATAGCGGGTGAATGGCAATGAGCCACGGCAGACGGATGGACGGCTGACGCCAGAGTAGGTTCGTCGGCATCCGTGGGTCATTAATGTGGGTGCCGGACGGACGACCGTGGTGTCATTAACGCAGAGCAGTCGCTTGCACCGGAATGCCTTGTGGGTGGTGCTCTCTCGGCCATCGCACTGCTGCAATGCCAGCACCAGTGAAAGGTGGCATCGGGCGTGGATGCGGACGCTGCTTCAGTGACTTAACTGCAGGTGCAGTTGGGTCACTGACATGTGGGCTCAACAGGCATCTAGCCCACATGTCAGTGACCCAACTGCACCTGCAGTTAAGTCATTGAAGCTCAGTCCCCTGAATGCGGCACTGACGTTCTGGAGAGACGATGATCGTTTCAGGCGGGAAGCACGCGCTAGCGATGGAAGGGGTTTCGGTAGGCCAGGGTGGTTAGACGCTGGCGTGGTGGTGAAATACGAACTCATGGATGACGAGCCTTTGAAGTGTATGCGGCAGGTATAGACAACCAGGCGTCCATGCAACCGCTCTTGTCACCAGCTTGCCTTCAACGACCACCATTAGACACCACACAACCGTGCATAGTTATGAATAATGGACGAATCAATGAAACACGCACTCGTGTGTAGTGGCACTATGATCGGTCGCTCACGATGCATATATAGGCACCATAGTACCCTCTCTAGCTAGGCTATTTTATAGATTGTCATTATGATGGATGATATACATGAGCAAGGCGCCGAGTCATGTCATCGCGTCGTGTGCAGAGCCATGGCTAATGTCGAGCAGCTTGGCGCCCAAGCACGAGTATGACGTTGGTGTTGAGCCAGGTGAATACATGCTCGGTGTTCACGGAGGCCACCAGCAAACATCTAAACAGTAATGTCAGGCACCGCCGGGGCACGCAGGTGATGGGCTTGCTGTTTGCGTTGTGCCATGAGAAGGACTTTGATTGAGAGGGTGACATGCATGCATTAGCATGGTTTGACAGCGTGAGCGTGAGTGTCTTCATGCGTACATGCTACTTGCATCTATGGATGGTGTGTGCTAATGTGTGCATCACATATAATATAAAAATCGGTTTGTGCATTTAACGCAAAGTATTTCATTTTCATTTGGCTGACACGTGTGCGTTGCAGCGTCAAGTCTGTGGTTTGATTCCTTACATACGCATAATTTTGGTTATTATTTCTTTCTCCACTAACAGTTTGGCCCACATAGATAGATAGATACAGAACACGAGCTGATGAGGCGCATGCGGACTGTTTGACTGGTCAGATGGATAAATACGGAGCTATACGCTGAGCCAGTGACCATATAATCACTATACGGTTGTCCGGCCACTCCACCGAGAGCTCTCACCAAGCGTTGTTCATGCCACCGCGCCGCACACTAACCAGTAAGGAAGCGATGGCATCCCGCCGCGCCGAGTTCCTCGCCGCCCATGACCGCACACAAAAATGGTAGGGAAGCGATGGTTTCCTGCCGTGCCGAGTTCATCGCCACTCGCGACCTCACCCCTACATGGGTGGACTTTGAAGCTGCCAAGGCTGAATGGACGGTAGAGCAAGAGGCGGCCAAAGCCACACAGACGGAGCGGAAAAGGCAGAAAGCAGTCAAGAAAAGAGAGGCCTGCCACCGCAAGAAAGAAGAGGACGCATGCGCTACTGTGGAGAGCTCGGCGGAGATGCAAGCACGGTGGGGTGCCCCTGACAAAGTCGGGAAGGAGAACGACGGCGTCTGGCTAGCATGTGAGAAGTAGTAGTACTAGTAGTTAGTGTGTGTGTGTCTGTGTCACCCGTATGTTTGTTTAATTAATTACGAGCATGTACGAGCACTAGTTACTACTGTAGTTTTTAGAGCAAATTACCAGTACATTAGGCTAGACCCAATTCCTATCCTATGCATCAAATGGCATCTCTTTCCCTATGAGCCAAAGGAGGTCTCTACTGGAGTACAGTACTACTGTAGCTAGCAGTACTGCTATTACAGTAGTTTTCTTCAAGAAGCGGAATTCAACGAATTCATGATGGTTCCTTCATCCGAGCAACTTCATAGTGGGAAAGGTTGGGGCTATGATTTGATGGCTCGTTAGTCATTATTACTGCGGCATGACCGGGGTGACTCTCCCTTGGAGTTCTGCGTGCATGGCAAGTGGACCAGGATGGTCAACGCCCCACATGTCGGTAAACGGAAGTATTCTTTCCAATATCGAGGAGCAAGGAGACCACGTGTTATAGTATCACTGCTGATATATATATATATATATATATATATATATATATAAATATATTTGATGAAAGCTAGCATTTCAACTCTTAGGACTAAGGAGTGCCAAACACGACATGTGCTGGATGTCCCACACGTCAGCGAAAGGAGTGGGACATGAACACGTGGTAGAGCGTCTCCACTTCTTCCACTTCTAGGTCAGAGACCATACGTAGTAGAACTAGTGGTATGAACGATACAAAGTGCGACCCGGAGAGAAAGACACGTGTAGTTGGAAGGTTGAAAGCCATACATGTAAACAAATATAAAACCTAATATGTGCCTCCAATTAATATAGTAGTAGAGTACTTAGGCACATACTACATCATAACATCACCGTGCATTGCATGTACAACATTTAGTGGTAGTAGGAGACAAATGCCTATATGCCACACATGTTCATACTATTTATGCCTTTCTACTTCACTTACTGCGCTACATTACTCAGGTTCGTACATCCACTCCTGGGTACATGTCCGCCTCGTAGTTCTATTCCCACGTCTTCTTAATAGATGGAATGATCCATAACGGTGGGCAACGGGAGTCCGTATCATCGCAACTTCTTAGTGTGGGTCCCCACAATGGGGACTCATCCAAACTATGGCCAGCCTTGACACGGAGTAGTCGTGTGCACCGGGAAGCCGCGCTCTCTCGGCCGTCGTGCTGCTTCAAAGCCGGCATCAGTGAGAGGTCGCCTCCGCTCTGGCCGGGCATTAATGCGGCACTGATGCTCCGGGGCGAAGCTGACCGTTTTCACGTGAGAAGCATGCACCGGCAAAGGAGAGGGTTTGGGTCGGCCAGGGCGGTCCGACGCGAGCATGGTGGTGGTATTGATTTTGAACCGTTTCAGGTGTAGTACTGGTAGTTTTCAAAACTACTAAATAATTGCACTTAGTTTCCTAAGAAATTGTGGTAAAAATGTTACTTGCAATGCATGCATGCGCGACCAATAAAAATGACCAATAAAAAACTAGTACATCCACGCAACGATTTAATGGACATTGTAATCTCAACATGTGATGGGGAACTCTAAATTTGAATTTGAAACTTATAAAATGAACAAATTCAAAACAAATAAACTAGAAGAGAGGGAGTATACCGTAGGATGTGTCCCATATGAAACAAGTCCCCTGATTTTTCACCGCGAAGATGCGGTTAGAAAGGAGCATAACGTCTTCGTACTCGTACGACAACAAATTGGCCGCAGACAGCATGGTCCGCCTTTGACCGCCATGTGCAGGGTTCGTGAAAGCAATCACGATGTCGAACACTATGATGAGAGTGTAATTTTGGTTGGCAGACGACCTTATCGGGGCTTCTAGGATTGCTATCTTCTTCAATCTCACCGTGGTTCCATCGTACCAATTCAGGCGGTGGCCTGTTGCATGGCTGATCCCAAGGTTGGACAAAAGTTCTACGAGAACGGTGTCACTATTATAAATGTTGTGCAAATTGATGTTGGTACCCTTCTGTACATATGCAAACCAATCGCCACTGGCACCAAGCCTAACCTGTGAAAGAGTGGGCAGACGGGGGAATTAGGAAATGGACACGAAAGTAGTCTTTAGAATGCATTTCCTACGTGATCAAACTCATCACTTACCTGCTCATGGGACAAAATCCGAGTGCCCCTCAACGTCGGCATCTCAAGGGGCGTCAACTTGCAACTACGGCCACGCCGCGCTGGAGAGACCCCCAAGGAAACATCCTTGTGCGTTGCACGTAACTTGAAGATGCATTTGTATGAGTAGTTAATCTTGTGAGAGAAAAGGATGAACAATGGAAGGCCTTATTTGCAAATGTGGAGAGGGGTGTGGGTATGTTTTTGTAAAATTGCCATAGTTTTCTTCCTATCCGTCATATATAAATCGGACAGCCTATATTGCAGGATGGCAGGCACACCATCATCACCAACTTTGTTTTTTATAAGATATATAAGAGTAGTAGAAGAGAGATAGAGATAGATAGATAGATTATAATTATTATAAGAGTAGAGATAGAGATTAGGGAGCTGGCGGGTGGTTCGTTGTATGGCACGTTCACGTCCATCCACTAGCCCGAAATTATAGCATGCATGACATTTCAAGTGACTGGGATTAGTTATTTCCTGGGCACATGGACCAACACAGACTAGTGGACTTGGTCGCCCTTTTTCGAGCACGCCTTCGACAAGTACGTGTGTGACATGCATTCATGCAAATCTTGCATGATCAAAGCGTGCGAAGCGGAGCGGTAGGTTGTCGAACTGCAGCCTGCATGTTGCAGCCATGTCATCCTCACGCAACCAAAAGGCCAATTCATACTCCACTGGACTATACTGTACAACTATGCATTGTTTGGCACGAACGTTCCTTGGAGCTCGTGCTGCAACTGGTGTACTCCACATCTCGCTTCCCTTCTCCTTCCTCTTCCACCGCTCGTGCACGTCCGCGGGAAGCGACCGATCAAGACTTATATAGGAGTGCTAGCACAAAAAGATGCATGCATGACCACTAAAATTTCCTTTCTCTTATCTCTATGAAATAAATGTGTCGTGAAACTCAAAGCCCTTTAAGTCTGAGTATAATGGAAATCATCATCCTCCTCCAGCTCCACTTCATCCACATCATCGTCCTCCTGTTCCGACTCTGCGTTGTCATTCTCCTCCTCCGGTGTCGCGTGCTGCTCCGCTTCCAACGCCTCCTCGTCCAGCTCAGGCTAGTCCAGACTTTGGAGGCAGGGCGGCTGCGATCCGGGCTGCGTGCCGCCTCCAGATTGAAGAACCGCTTCGGTAGGAGTATGTCATATGTCGTTACCTTTGGCCGGGCCATGGCTATCGGGTGACGGCGACCAGAGAAGAGGTGGCAGGAGGGGAATGAACACAACTACTGTTTGGGTTCGCCGTTCGGCTTAAATTAATACGCACCATCACGTGTACCCACGGGTGTACAAATTGTAACATACGGGTCTGCCTAAGGGGGTGTCACATAACTGGTATGTGTTTGAGATTCTGAGAGACAGAGTGCATGCGTGCGTCTCTTCTCTTCGGACATGTACTCAACCTTTTGCATCAGGATATAAGTATAATGGTATTACACTTTAGCTAGTGATTTACATGGCCATGTTAGCGTGGTTGTGTAAAAAAATGTCACTTCCTACTCGTGATTTGCATTATATAATTATGAGAAGTTTGCTAACTACTTAAATAAAGTGGAATTTGTCCATGTTATACAAGTAAATTAAGGTGATTGTTTATCATATGGGTAAGGTTGGACGAAGGGTGCTAGGAACAAATGCTCCACCCAGAGCATGTGTGTGAGAGATGGAGTCTTAGTGTGTGTGTGTGTGTGTGTGTGTGTGTGTGTGAAGCGGAGTCTTCGGTGGGGAAAGTAATTTCACTGTGTGTGGCTTCATCGTAGGAGGTGATGTGTATGGCAGAGGCCACCAATGAGGGGATGCGAGAGAGAAGCCTGTAGAGAGGGAAGAGAAGGCGTGTGCGTGTGAGAGGAGTCGACATCGAGGGAACGTGTTTGTTCGAGAGACACCGGGGAAGACTACTATATATTGATGGTGCATGTAGGCGGGAGTTAAACGAAGGCATGGTCTTATTGGTTTCGGGGATATAGGGGAAGAGTGAGAGAGTGGGGTAACTAGAAGGAGATTGTTAAGCGTGAGTGTTACCCATCCAGGCGGAAGTTATGCGCACACAAGAAGAGAACGATTTGATGTGGGGTTAGGGGTGAGGGTAATTAACTACGTATGGAGACATAGGAGACCTTGAACATGCATGTGTGAGTGGTATACATGTATACGTGGGATGTGTGTGTGCGCGCGTGCATGACCGAGATAAAAGAAAGAAGACATAAGTCATAAGATCAACAACATGGGAGAGACGGATCGGTATGACAATATGCATGCATGTGAGAGAGTGGAGGGAAGAAGGCCCGATAATTGAGCATACGTTTTTGTCTTCAAGAGATAGTGGCGTGGGCTAGAGCATGCATCTATGGCGAGTAGAGAGAGCGAGACACAACGATTGTGCAAAAGAGATCAACCTATAGATGCATTTATGGAGAGACAGATATAGTGTGTGTGTGTGATAGGAAGCAAGAGTGCGTGCGAGAAAGAAATGTTGACGGAGAAACTACAAATAGATAGAGAGATAGAGATGCTAGCTAGAGGGACATCGGGTAGTTTGAGTGTTGGAGATGACCGCCGAGTGGTTCAGAGGGTGAAGTTATGTGTGTGAGAGAGAAAGCTAAAAAGAGGGCTCATGACTGCATGTAGAGAGAAACATATATAGTGTGCATGATAGGAAGCAAGAGTGTGGGTGAGAAACAAGGTCGATGGAGAAACAGATAAATAGAAAGATAAAGATGCTAGCTAGTGTGTGTGTTAGAGATAAGAGTCGAGTGGATCAGAAGGCTGAGTTATGTGTGTGGGTGTAAGAGAGATAGAGAGAGGGTGCATGTGAGTCACATATAAACAAATATAAGAGAGAAATGAGATCCTGAGAGACGGAGTTTTGTGTTTGCGAGAGAGGAAGATATTTCACAACGAGAGTGCTAGCTAGAGAGACATATCAGGGAATGCGAGATATCACTAGGGAGAGAGAGAGTGTCTGTGTGAGCGACATACAAGATAATGGTGGAGAGATATGAGACCCTGGGAGACAGAGTTTGTGATTATGTGTGAGAAAAATATACTTAAGAGGAAGAGTTATAGCTTCTCATACCTAAGGAGCCCAAGACATCTTTGTGTGAGAGGGGGTGTGCGAGTGGCACACAGGGGAATAGTAGAGAGAAATGAGACCCCGGGAGACGAAGTTTGTGTTCGTGTGAGAGAAAGAGATTTCACATGGAGACTCATAGTTAGAGACACATAGCAGGGAGCGAGATATGCTTAGAGGGAGATAGAGTGAAGGTCGAGGGAGAGAGTACCGTCAATTTTTTACTAAGATAAAAGATCATTGTCAACATACAAGTAGCATGAGAGATACCCGAGAGACGATGAAGGTGTATAGGTCTAGAGAGATATATAATCATGAGTGATAGCTATATGAGATAAATATCTGGATTAAAGGGGATTCAAATATTTAAACTAGAGATCACAACATCGATGATATCATAATGAAAATTGGTGTATCAAACATCCATATTCACTTGAATTTGGGGACACATGTAATGTTATATAGTTTATCAATATTAGTGATCCATAGATTCTCTAATTAGAGACAATGCTTGGTTTATATGTAATTAATGTCTAAACGGGATTACACTATATGTTGCGTGTGTGAAACACATTATACATGTTTGAGAAGTAAAAAAACACATGAAACACATATTAATTGGAGACGGTTAGCGAGGAATGCATACATTGGATTTCAACATAAAGTGGTTTCAAATATTTGAAAATCCAGATTAAGATGGATCCAGCCTTATGAATCTGAGATCATGCCATTTGTAAACCATATTTACGTATGAAGGGTGTTGTGCTTTTGAAAGTACATATAAAAAATGATGTATATAGATTTGTATTCGAATAAAAAATGGATCCTGCCCGAACAAAAATAGAATACAAATTAGATTCGAATTGAGTTGGCATGGTAAATGTGCACTCTTTCTCTGCAAAAATTTGAGCGAAGCGGGGAAAGTCGCAGTAACCGCCCGAAACCAAAATCTGCGAGATGGAAATTACTGCCTATCCCTGACACGGAAAGCCTATCGGCTCGATTTCTATATGTTTCGATAGGGTTAGGCTTGTAATTTCACTCAAACGTGACATAACCACCTCCGCCTCTCACCTCCTGGGATTCATACATGGTGGGAGCCAAAACACAGTGTCTCCTCGGCCAAAATCGCCTCCCTCCCTGATTCGTACACGGTGGACGTCAAAACAAACTCTCTTCGGCCGAAATCTCCATCGGTAAATATTCGGTGTATGCGATATTACCGTCCTATCCCCAACCGACTAATATTGTTGTGATGTAGGAAATTTTAAACGGGGGCTAAGTTTGTAAATTTCCTCACATTTGAGAGAAGAGCGCCCTGAAGACATGGTTCCCCCCTTCCTCTCTCCCTCCATTTCCACATTGGTACTCCGTGGGTGCCAAAACACACTCTCCACCCCTCCCTCCTCCGTCCGCCACCCTATCCACCGCCGTCCTCCTCCACCATGTCAGAGCTTATACCTAGACGCTGTCGTCCATTACCAGAGATCGACCTCTCTCATCCACGACTTCGGACCAAGATCCTTGCATCCCGCCCTCTCGCTTCATCCCCGCCGTCGTCCACCTTGCCGGAGTCGCTCCTACAACCGTCTCGTCCACCGCCCTGGGATATTTCCCCCGCCGCCACCGTCTACCCTCCTAGATCTGCTTCCACGCTGCCGACAGCCATCGCTACCACAACACCGTCAAATTCTCAACAGATGCATACACGGTGCCGCACCAGAGGCGATACTCTTTCGTATCTGCTCAAATTATTTATCACAGCAAGATAATAGATCGCCACTTATTTACTGTGATTTCTTGTCCATCACTTAGGATCTTACTTGTTAGTTGAAACCAAACATTGGTTGCGAAGTTGCCTTTGTCCGGTTTGCACCTTCAGATCCGACATGGCACGCTTAACACTATACTCGCAATGCTCATGGTTTTCCCCTTTTATATTTCACACTAGTTAAATGACAGTAGACTAAATTTCAAAATTGGGTCAGTCGATTTTTGAGAACTCGCCGGAGTTCGCCGGTGGGAAGGAAGGGGCTCGCCGGAGGGCTGCCCCATCATCTATCTTAGGGTTTAGGGTGGGGACAGTAGTTGTGTGTGGGGGGGGGGTGGCAGTCCTCGGGCTATGGTGGGGCCTCGCTGATACGTCTCCGTCGTATCTATAATTTTTGATTGTTCCATGCCAATATTATTCAACTTTTACATACTTTTGGCAACAATTTATATGATTTATTTGGACTAACTATTGATCCAGTGCCCAGTGCCAGTTCCTGATTGTTGCATGTTTTTGTTTCGCAGAAAATCCATATCAAACGAAGTCCAAACGCGATAAAAATTTACTGAGAATTATTTTGGAATATATGTGATTTTTGGGACTTGGAATCAAAGCAAATGGGGGCCCACAGTGACCACAATCCATCGGGGTGCACCAGGGGGTGCCCGGCGCGGCCAGGTGTCTTATGACCACCTCGAACGTCGGTTAGGGTCCTTCTGGGGCAAGAAAGCTAATTTATGGAAAAAATCGTGTTAAAATTTAAGCGCAATCGGAGTTACAGATCTCTGGGAATTTAAGAAACGATGGAGGGACAGATCTGAGGAACGCGAAACAGAAGAGAACAAAGAGGGAGATCCAATCTCGGAGGGGCTCTCGCCCCTCCGCCGCCATGGAGGCCATGGACCAGAGGGGAAACCCTCCTCCCATCTAGGGGGGAGGCCAAGAAAAAACAAGAATGAGGGGGGCTCTCTCCCCCTCTCTCTCCCGGTGACGCCGGAGTGCCGCCGGGGCAAGGATCGTGACGATGATCTCAATCAACAATCTTTCTACCGTAAACACCAACTTTCTCCCCTTCTATGCAGTGGTGTAACACCCCTTCTCCCCGTTGTTATATCTACTTAAACATGGTGCTCAACTCCATATGTTATTTCCCAATGATCTATGGTTATCTTATGATGTTTGAGTAGATCTGTTTTGTCCTGTGGGTTAATCGTGATCTTGGTTGGTATGATTGTATATTTTATTTATGGTGTTGTCCTACAGTGCCCTCCATCTCGTGCAAACTTGAGGGATCCCCGCTATAGGGTGTTGCAATATGTTCATGATTCGCTTATGGTGGGTTGCTAGAGTGACAGAAGCTTAAACCTGAGTAGGTGGGTTGTTGTGTATGGGATAAAGAGGACTTGATACTTAATGCTATGGTTGGGTTTCATGACCTTAATGATCTTTAGTAGTTGCGGATGCTTTCTAGGCGTCCAATCATAAGTGCATATGATCCAAGTAGAGAAAGTGTGTTAGCTCATTCCTCTCCCACATATAAAGTTGCAAGAATGATTAACGGTACTTGTTATCAATTGCCTAGGGACAAATGACTTTCTTGTTGACAAAAGCTATCTACTTTTATTACCTTGCGATTTATTCGTAGTTTTATTCTCGCAAAGTACTCGTAGCTTTATTCTTGCAAAATAGTTTCATACTTGTTCTAGGTATAGCAAACGTTAAGTGTGCGTAGAGTTGTATCGGTGGTCGATAGAACTTGAGGGAATAATTGTTCTACCTTTAGCTCCTCGTTGGGTTCGACACTCTTATTTATCGAAGAAGGCTACAAACGATCCCCTAGACTTGTGGGTTATCAAGACCTTTTTCTGGCGCCGTCGTCGGGGAGCAATAGCATGGGGTGAATATTCTCGTGTGTGCTTGTTTGCTTTATCACTAAGTAGTTTTTATTTTCTGTTCTAAGTTGTTCTCTATCTTTAGTTATGGATATGGAACACAAAACACCAAAGAAATAGTTGTACTTGCTACTCATGGAGACGGGGAACCTCCTAAAACCCTCGATGCTCGTTATGTGAAAAATATTATGCACTAATTTAATAATCCTGAGAAAACCCCATTCAACTTGATAATGGGAGTAACGTTGGATCAACGTGAATATTTTAGGGATTATAGCTTGACTCAAAAAGGAAAACTGTTATGGGATCAAATTGATATGTTGCATTGATATGCTTGGAATATATGTCAGAGATATGATTATACCCTTTGCTCTAGGATGAATGCTCCACACCTTCCCTTTTCATGCAAATTTAATGATAATGAAACCTTGGCTTCTTATGCCAATGGTAGATATGATTATTATGATGTGGAACAAATAGAATAATTTGTTGCTTTCAAGGGTGCTTATGAAATTGAATCTTTGTTTGAAAAGTATTAAGCTTTTGATGATGATGTTTATAGGCCTGAAAACTTTGCTATGATAATTACAAATACAA
The DNA here is from genome assembly GCF_018294505.1 of Triticum aestivum. Lineage (NCBI taxonomy): Eukaryota > Viridiplantae > Streptophyta > Magnoliopsida > Poales > Poaceae > Triticum > Triticum aestivum. Next base: position 275,433,898 of record NC_057807.1, read on the forward strand.
TTCCGATATTGATGCATTTATTGAGAAAGTCTCCTCTGTCCTAGAAGAGACTAATATTTTGTAGGAGTCTACGGAAGAAGGAATTGATGAAATTCTGAGCTCATTGGATGAAAAACATGATGAGGAGAGCGAAGAACAAAAGGAGGAAGGGCGGATTAGCTACATGTTCCGACCTTCTAATGAGAGTAACCCTCCAACTCGTACATTATTTAGTGTCCCTCCGTTTTTACCAAAGTATGAATGCTCTGATAATTGCTATGACCCCGTTGATTCATTTGAAATATCCATTTTTGATGATGCTTGCTATGCTTGTGGCCAAAATGCTAATATGAATTATGCTTATGGAGATGAACTTGGTATAGTTCCTTATGTTAAGAATGAAATTATTGCTATTGCACCCACACATGATAGTCCCATTATCTTTTTGAATTCTCCAAACTACACTATATCGGAGAAGTTTGCTCTTATTAAGGATTATATTGATGGGTTGCTTTTTACCACTACGCATGATGATTTTGATGAATATATTATGCATGTGCTTGCTGCTCATACTTGCAATTATTATGAGAGAGGAACTACATCTCTGCCTCTCTATGTTTCCAACACGATAGAATTGCAAGAAATTGCTTATACTATGCATTGGCCTTTACTTGATGTGCATGAATTGTTCTTGTATGACATGCCGATGCATAGGAAGAGAGTTAGACTTTGTCATTGAATGATATATGTTGCATTGTGCTCAGTACTAAATGCCAATTCATTGTTAATTAGAATTGGCTTTGATATACCTTGGGAACCGGGTGGATTCATTACTTGAGCACTTTACGCCTAGCTTAATGGCTTTAAAGAAAGCGCTGCCAGGGAGACAAACCGGAAGTTTTAGAGAGTCATTTATTTCTATTGAGTGCTTTTATAAAGGTTAAAAACAAAAAAATATAGAGGGGAACTTAAAACTTCACAAAAAGAGAAGTGATTTGAAGTTTTGCATTGGAGAAGTGAGGGTCGACCTTGAACACTTGTGTTCATGCCCATGAAAACAATGTAGAATATTTCACAAAGATTCTCACAAAAATAATTGTCCCCTTGTACAAATCCATTTTATTATAACCATATTGTTCCAAGATTTGCCTTTAGGCTGATTAGATTGCTTGTTGGTATGTGCGGTGTAAAACAGAAACTTTGGCTGTAGCGCGTGAATTTTCATTTTTACCAGAACGTCAAACGTTTCTAAAACTTTTTGCACAATATTTCTATAAAAATGTTTATTTCTTCCTAATTTTTCAAAAAATGGAGTACCAGAAGCATGGTAGATGTTCAGGATGCTACAAACTGTCTTGTTTAAGACAGATTCTGTTTTGATGCATTGTTTTGCTTGTTTTGATGAAACTATCGATTCTATCGGTGGTATAAGCCATGGAAAAGTTATATTATAGTAGATACACTGCAAAAAAATATGAATTGGTTTGCAACAGTACTTAGAGTAGTTATTTGCTTTATTATACTAACGGATCTTACCAAGTTTTTTTTGTTGAGTTTTGTGTGGATGAAGTGATCAAAGATCGAGGAGGTCTCGATATGAGGAGAAGGAGGAAATACAAGAGATCAAGCTTGGGGATGCCCAAGGTACCCCAAGTAAATATTCAAGGTTACTCAAGCGTCTAAGCTTGGGGATGCCCCAGAAGGCATCCCATCTTTCTTCAACAAGTATTGGTATGTTTTCATCTTCATTTCGTTCATGTGATATGTGCAAATCTTGGAGCGTCTTTTGCATTTAGTTTTCACTTTTCTTTCATGCACCATGATGGTACAAGATAGTCCATGGTTGATTTATAGAATGCTCAGTGCACTTCACTTATATCTTTTGAGTATGGCTTTATAGAATGCTTCATGTGCTTCACTTATATCATTTGAAGTTTGGGTTGCTTGTTTCTCTTCACATAGAAAACTGTTGTTTGTAGAATGCTCTTTTGCTTCACTTATATTTATTAGAGCATGGTCTTTTGTAGAAAGAAATTAACTCTCATGCTTCACTTATATCTATTTAGAGAGTCAACATGAATTGGTCAATTGCATGGTTAGTCATAAAATCCTACATAAAACTTATGGATCACTAGATATGATATGCTTGATTCCGTGCAATAGTTTTGCGATATAGAGATGGAATATGTGGGAGGTACTAGTAAACAGTTGTGGTTAGTAAGAATATTGGTGTTAAGGTTTGTGATTCCCGCAACATGCACGTATAGTCTCTCGTTATGCTATGAAGTTGGAGTATGATTTATTATTGATTGTCTTCCTTATGAGTGGCGGTCGAGGACGAGCGATGGTCTTTTCCTACAAATCTATCCCCCTAGGGGCATGCATACTAGTACTTTGCTTCGAGGTCTAATAAACTTTTGCAATAATTATATGAGTTCTTTATGACTAATGTGAGTCCATGGAATATACGCAATCTTACCTTTTCGCAATTTGCTAGGCTCTACGGTACCGTGCATTGCCCTTTCTCACATCGAGAGTCGGTGCAAACTTCGCAGGTGCATCCAAACCCTGTGATATGGTACGCTCTATCACACATAAGCCTTATTATATCTTCCTCAAAACAGCCACCATACCTACCTATTATGGCCTTTCCATAGCCATTCCGAGATATATTGCCATGCAACTTCCATCGCTTCTGTTTTGATGACTTGAGCGTTCATTGTCATATTGCTTTGCATGATCATGTAGCTGACATAGCATTTGTGGCTCAGTCACTGTTCATCATTTTTATTCATGTTACACCAGATCATTGCACATCCTGGTATTGCCAGAGGCATTCATATAGAGTCATATTTTGTTATAGGTATCAAGTTGTAATATTGAGTTGTAAGTAAATAGAAGTGTGATGATCATCAATTTTCATTATTAGAGCATTGCCCCAGTGAGGGAAGGATGATGGAGACTATGATTACCCCACAAGTCAGGATGAGACTACAGACAATGAGAGATAAAAAAGAAAAGAAAAAAGAAAGAGAAAAAGAAAAAAAGAAAAAGAAAAAAATAAAAATAAAAAGAGAGAAGGGGCATGCTAGTTCCACACTTGTGCTTCAAATTAGCACCATGTTTTTATATGGAGAGTCTCCTATGTTGTCACTTTCATATACTAGTGGGAATTTTTTATTACAGGATTAGATGCACACCCACTTAGTTTTCATATTGAGCTTTCATACACTTATAGCTCTTAGTGCATTCGTTGCATGGCAATCCCTACTCCTCGCATTGATACCAATTGATGGGCATCTCCATAGCCCGTCGGTTAGCCGCGTTGATGTGAGACTTTCTTACTTTTTTGTCTTCTCTATATTTACCCCTATCATCATACTCTATTCCACTCATAGTGCTATATCAATGGCTTGCGCTCATGTATTGCGTGAGGGTTGAAAAAGTTGAAGCGCGTTAAAAAGTATGAACCAATTTCTCGGCTGTCATCGGGGTTGTGCATGATAAATACTTTGCGTTAAGAAGACAGAGCATAACAAGACTATATGATTTTGTAGGGATAGTTTTCTTTAGCTTTGATATTTTGAAAGACACGATTGTATGTTGGGATGCCTGAGTATTGATGTCTTTCTGTCAAATTATAGACTATTGCTTTGAATCACTTATGTCTAAATATTCATGCCATGACTAGATATATTATCAAAATTATGCTAGGTAGCATTCCACAGCAAAAATTATCTTTTTTATCATTTACCTACTCGAGGATGAGCAGGAATTAAGCTTGGGGATGCTGATACGTCTCCGTCGGATCTATAGTTTTTATTGTTCCGTGCCAATATTATTCAACCTTTACATACTTTTGGCAACAATTTATATGATTTATTAGGACTAACCTAATGATCCAGTTCCTAGTGCCAGTTCCTATTTGTTGCATGTTTTTGTTTCGCAGAAAATCCATATCAAACAAAGTACAAACGCGATAAAAATTTATGCAGAATTATTTTGGAATATATGTGATTTTTGGGACTTGCAAACGAGGGCCCACAGTGACCACAACCCACCGGGGCGCGCCAGGGGGTGCCTGGCGCGCCCAGGTGTCTTATGGCCACCTCAAATGTCGGTTGGGGCCCTTCTTCTAGTGCAAGAAAGCTAATTTATGGAAAAAAACGTGTTTAAATTTCAGTGCAATCGGAGTTCGGGATCTCCGGGAATTTAAGAAACGGTGAAGGGCCAGATCTGGGGAACACGAAACAGAAGAGAACAGAGAGGGAGATCCAATCTCGGAGGGGCTCTCACCCCTCCGTTGCCATGGAGGCCATGCACCAGAGGGTAAACCCTCCTCCAATCTAGGTGGGAGGCCAAGGAAGAAGAAGGAGAGGGGGCCCTCTCACCATGTCTCCTGATGGCGCCGGAGTGCCGCCGGGGCAAGGATCGTGACAACAATCTACATCAACAATCGTGCTACCGTCAACACCAACTTTCTCCCCCTCTATGAAGCGGTGTAACAACCCTTCTACCCTCTATACTCTCTACTTAAACATGGTGCTCAACTCCATATATTATTTCCCAATGATCTATGGTTATCTTACGATGTTTGAGTAGATCCATTTTGTCCTATGGGTTAATCATGATCTTGGTTGGTATATTGTATATTTTATTTATGGTGTTGTCCTACGATGCCCTCCATCTCGTGCAAACGCGAGGGATCCCGCTGTAGGGTGTTGCAATACGTTCATGATTCGCTTATGGTGGGTTGCAAGAGTGACAGAAGCTTAAACCCGAGTAGGTGGGTTGTTGCGTATGGGATAAAGAGGACTTGATACTTAATGCTATGGTTGGGTTTCAAGACCTTAATGATCTTTAGTAGTTGCTGATGGTTGCTAGGGATCCAATCATAAGTGCATATGATCCAAGTAGAGAAAGTATGTTAGCTTATGCCTCTCCCTCATATAAAGTTGCAAGAATGATTACCGATACTTGTTATCGATTGCCGAGGGACAAATGAATTTCTTGTTGACAAAAGCTATCTACTTTTATTACCTCACAATTTATTCATAGTTTTACTCTCACAAAGTACTCGTAGTTTTATTCTTGCAAAATAGTTTCATACTTGTTCTAGGTATAGAAAACGTTAAGTGTGCGTAGAGTTGTATCAGTGATCAATAGAACTTGAGGGAATATTTGTTCTACCTTTAGATCCTCGTTGGGTTCGACACTTTTATTTATCGAACAAGGCTACAAACGATCCCCTATACTTGTGGGTTATCACTCACCAGAGGCAAAAGTTAACGCAGGTGGGAGGGGTATCTAGAGGGATGGCCGTGGGCGACGGAAGATCAGAGGTGGTGGGCGGTTTAGGGGAGGGCGGGGGCCGGTGGTTCGGCCGACGACCCGTGCAGTAGTTCTTAGGGGAAGAATAAGAGGTGAGGAAGAAGAAAGGTTAGGAGATGTAGGATCTTCATCCAACCGCCTGAAATGGTCGAATGACCCAAATGACGAAAGTCATGCAACTTGCATGTAGACATTCCCATATATTCAATACTAGTATTATCGTAGGTGCTTCGATATGTACGTGCAAGCAGTGCTCCTCAACCCATCAAGCTAAACAACATGCCACTCATAATTCCAAACTTAGTTGCTCAAATACGAATCTGATGTGATGCTGACATGTACTAAAACAGAGAATGTTTAATTGGTCAGTTAGTGTTCCTGCTTTACTTTCGAAAAGCACATGCGCCACATATCGAGGGACAACAGGGAGTTGCGTTCTTTATGCACTTTGGTTCATCATGTGTGGCAAACCAATATTTTATTATCCAAAATCTATGTCGGTGTCAAAATCGGCCGATCTCGGGTAGGGGGTCCCAAACTGTGCGTATGAGGATCGAAGGTAACAAAGTACAAAGGGGACACGATGTTTTCCCAAGTTTGGGCCCTATTAACGGAGGTCAAACCCTACGTCCTGCTTGATTGTCTTTGATAGGTATAGGGGTTACAAGAGTTGATCTACCTCGAGATCGTAATGGCTAAACCCTAGATGTCCAGCCTATGTGAATTCTGATAGCCTCTATGGATTAAGCCCTCCGGTTTATATGCACACCACAGGGGCCTAGGGTTGTACAGAGTTGGTTCGTGGGAGAAGGAAATTTACATACCCGGACACTAATCTTGCTATCCACTCATAGAGGAGTCCTACCCGGACACAAGGGAAAGCCTTCTGCTTTGTATCTTCACGGCCCATCAGTCTGGCCCACATTCGGTAGCCCGGACACCCGAGGACCCCCTAATCCAGGACTCCATCAGTAGCCCCCGAACTGGCCTTCAAACGACGATGCAGTATCCGGCTTACGTCTTCGGATTTTGCAAGGTTGGTTCTTCACTACATACTGGGCGGATAGTAGTTCGGCCGTGTTGTAATGCCCCGAGACCGACGCTCCAGAAGACTTCCATATTTTCGTGATCACCATGTGTTTCTTTTGTGCTTGCTCTTTTATTTTTGCATTGCATCATGTCATCATGCCATCATGTCATTAATCTTTGCATCTCAACTCAACTAATAAATTGCATAGATCGTTGATCTATTTAAATCAAGGGATATTCACATGGTGATTTCTCTTTAAAACATATTCAAAGTCTCCTATTATTAGGGAGCTATAATAAAATTATTCCATTTATTTGGAATTAACCATAACCCACTTGCAAAATATCCCATGTCGTTGTTATCTCAATTCTTGGTCTCCAACCTTGCCCATAATTTCTTTCATCATTTTCCGGAGCTCCACCAAAAATCTCAACATTTTTGGACACTTCAAAAACCAAGTCCTAGTTCAAACCCATTTGAGTGAAATTCAAATGAGTTTGGATTTACATCTTTCATCCATGGCCTTTTCTATTTTCTCGGTACAAGCACATTCTTGTGGGTCTGGAAAAATTATCCGCGTATCCAATTTCTTCCCCAACACGTCCTTTTTTCTCCTTTTCTTCGTTGTTATTTTCTGTTTCTAGACTATAAAAGAGAGAGAGGAGAGAGCCCATCCCAGCTGCACCTTCTAGCAGTAGCATGCCACTAGGCCAGGCCGGCCCACCAAACCCCTTGAGGCCCAAGGCCCAGCTGGCCCCTGCCTATCTAACCCTAGCCCCGACCCCCTCCTCTCGATCTCTCCCTCTGGCCGCCGTCTCCTGCTCGATCCCCATCTACGCTCGATCCCCTCTCCCTTCTCTCGCTCACTCGCCTCCCTCTCCTCCCTCGTGCCGCCACCACGCTCAGGAGAGGAGCTCCTGCGCCCGATCCATGGCCTCTCCTGCTTCTCCTCGTCACCCTCTCGCTGCCGCCGCGCCCGGACCTCCCCCGCGCCTCGCCTTCGACCTCAGCCTTCCGCACGCCTGGCCACCCACGCTGAATCCCTCGTCGCCGGCCTCCCCTACCCTGCCCAAGTGGGGGTTCGGTGCCTCGTCGCTCGGATCTAGCCGTCTTCGCATCGTCCGCGCCCCTGCCCTCGCGCCTCCCCGAGTCGTGCTCGTCGTGACCCCGCTTCCCTGCCTCCGGCGACCGTCGCTGCACCGCGCACCCCAGCAATCCTCCTACTCCGCCGGCCTAGTCCGCCTCGTCGCCGTCCTCCCAGCGCTGCCTCGAGCTCGTCACCGCTTTGCTTCGCCTCCTGGCATGCAACAGCAGCGTCCACTTCGTCCCTCATTGGCCTTCAACCCCTGCTCGACGCCAAGACCGCTACTCCATGTCCCCGTGGACGCCAAGTTTTTTTTCGAAGACCTCTCCAAGACCAGGATACACCAAGACCCGTTCGTGGATTTCGTCAAGTTCGAGCACAGCTAAACGAGGGTTTTTGCCTTGCTCATTTTGGATGCGCCAAGTTCCTGTTCGAAAGTACGTCTACATGGACAAGTACCGTGGCACCGAAGACTTTTGATGCGTCAAGTCCCTCTCCGACAATTGTTGGACTACCATCCCGTGCATTGCACCAAGTACCACGACATCGTCGGCCCTACAAGTTCAACTATGGTTGCCGTGTACGACTACCGTCGACCCTCGAAGACCCCGTGGACCCCGAATCATCTACGGGACATGAACAACTACTTCCACTACCGTCACGAGAACGACTACTTCCTCTACCGACGCCGTGAACAACTACTTCCCACGACGACCTGTGTACGACTACTTCCCTCGACGATTGTGAACCGCCCCGAAAAGCACGCTTCAAAGGTATAACCGCCGAGACGATGACCCGTGGACGAATGCATGTTATCTGAGATGCACCCTATGTTTGGACCGTGTCCGAATTGTTCCTTGCACGTTCGCTGTAAACCATGCCACCGACATGTGGGACACCCGGTAGCCGGGATCACCCCACCATCTTTTGCATGTTCTGCACATCCACACTTTCGTTCGCACCGACATCTTGATGAGTTGTCGGATCATCGGAATGTTGCCGTGGCACCATTTCTGTTTCGCCGCCGTGGCACCCTTTTCCTCCCGCCTTGGCGACAAATGCTTCATAACATGCTCATGTCAACATTTTCATAAATATTGCATAGACCTTGATTATGTCATCCGCATCATGATAGCAACAATTAAAATGTTTAAAATTGTTGCTTGCGTTAAATTGCTAAATAACATATGGGGATTTCCAGAATTGTTGTTTGTTGTTTCCGGCCTCATTTAAACTTGCCTAAATAGGGTAGTTTAATTATGCTTCACCTCTTTCCATGTTAACAACATTTAATATTGTTGAGTAGCTTATAACGAGAGAGAACTAAATAATTGATGTGGTGTTTCGTCAATATGCAACTCGTTGCATATTGAGCTCCACTTAACTTGTAGTGTTGTTTGTGCATATTGCCATGCCATGCCTCATTAAACCGGACATGCATCATACTTGATTGTGCATCATGCCATGTTTATGCCTGTGTGTTTACCATGTTGTTTTGCTTCTTTCCGGTTTGCTTCTCTCGTTAGCTTTGGTTTCGTTCCGGAGTTGTGAGGATTCGTTCGACTACGTCTGTTTGTCTTCTTCATGGACTCGTTCTTCTTCCTCGCGGGATCTCAGGCAAGATGACCATTACCCTCGATATCACTTCTATCTTTGCTTGCTAGTAGCTTCGTTCTATCACTATGCTGCGCTACCTATCACTTGTTTACCAAGCCTCCCAAATTGCCATGAACCTCTAACCTTTGTCACCTTTCCTAGCAAACCGTTGTTTGGCTATGTTACTGCTTTGCTCAGCCCCTCTTATAGCGTTGTTAGTTGCAGGTGAAGTTGAAGATTGCTCCATGGTGGACAGGATTATGTTGGGATATCACAATATCTCTTATTTAATTAATGCATCTATATACTTGGTAAAGGGTGGAAGGCTCGGCCTTATGCCTGGTGTTTTGTTCCACTCTTGCCGTCCTAGTTTCCGTCATACCGGTGTTATGTTCCCGGATTTTGCGTTCCTTACGCGGTCGGGTGATTTATGGGACCCCCTTGACAATTCGCTTTGAATAAAACTCCTCCAGCAAGGCCCAACCTTGGTTTTACCATTTGCCTACCTAAGCCTTTTTCCCTTGGGTTCTGCAGACTCAAGGGTCATCTTTATTTACCCCCTCGGGCCAGTGCTCATCGTGAGTGTTGGTCCAACCTGTCAGCCGCCGGTGGCCACCAGGGGCAACTCTGGGATGGCCTACCGGAAGTTTGGACAATCCGGTGTGCCCTGAGAACGAGATATGTGCAGCTCCTATCAGGATTTGTCGGCACATTCGGGCGGCTTTGCTGGTCTTGTTTTACCATTGTCGAAATGTCTTGTAAACCGGGATTCCGAGACTGATCGGGTCTTCCTGGGAGAAGGTATATCCTTCGTTGATCGCGAGAGCTTATCATGGGCTAAGTTGGGACACCCCTGTAGGGTTATAAACTTTCGAGAGCCATGCCCGCGGTTATGTGGCAGATGGAAATTTGTTAATGTCCGGTTGTAGATAACTTGACACCAGATCCGTATTAAAACGCATCAACCGCGTGTGTAGCCGTGATGGTCTCTTCTCTGCGGAGTCTGGGAAGTGAACCCGGTTTTGGGTTATGTTTGACGTAAGTAGGAGTTCAGGATCACCTCTTGATCATTTCTAGTTGACGACCGTTCCTTTGCTCCTCTTCTCGCTCTCATTTGCGTATGTTAGCCACCATATTTGCTTAGTGCTTGCTGCAGCTCCACCTCATTACCCCATCCTTCCTGTAAGCTCAAATAGTCTTGATCTCGCGGGTTTTGAGATTGCTGAGTCCTCGTGACTCACCAGATACTATCACAACAGCTGCAGGTGCTGATGATACCAGTGCAGGTGATGCAACCGAGCTTAGATGGGAGCTCAACAAAGATCTTGGTCATTGCTATGTTTCGTTTCATGTTGATCAGTAGTGGAGCCCAGTTGGGATGATCGGGGATCTAGTAGTTGGGTTATCTTCTTTTCTTTTGGCTTCGTCCATAGTCGGACCATGTGTGTACTCTGAATGATGTATGAATTATATGTTCATTGTGTGAAGTGGCGATTGTAAGCCAACTCTTTATCCCATTCTTGTTCATTACATGGGATCGTGTGAAGATGACCCTTCTTGCGACTAAACCACCATGCGGTTATGCCTCTAAGTCGTGCTTCGACACGTGGGAGATATAGCCGCATCGTGGGTGTTACACGTGTCTCCCTTCTTCCGCCTTTATGACTCCTTCCCTGTCGCCTCAATCTCCACGCGCTTGGAGAATGCAAACGGTCCACAATTTTTTTATTAAAAAGGAAACACCCGGTCACACAGGAGGATCGCCCATATAAAGAGGTCAAATCCTCCAAGTGCCATCCACATCGTGCAGAAAAAACGCCAAGATTTAGCCATGAAAAAGCTTCCAAACGTGGCCAGCGCCCCAGGCCCTTCTTCGTGCCCCCATGGCCCTCAAGAGGGTGATTGGTAGAGTTGCTCGGTGCCTCATCTTCAGTTGAGTCGACTCTAGACGCAGGGATATCTTCCCCTCATAGATCTAGTCTCCGTTCGAGCGGGATTGGCCTCAATCGGCAACGCCGTGATGGCTGAGAATTTCCCCAACCCGAATAAAGAGGAGAGGGTGTGCTTCGTTCCATTCCTTTTGCGGGTCTTAGGATTTCCAATCCATCCCTTTCTCGGGGGTCTATTGGAATTTTATAGCATCCAGCTGGACAACCTCACCCAAGGTTCGATTTTGCACATCTCAGGTTTCGTTGCTCTCTATGAACGGTTTTTGGGCATCGAGGCCCATTTCGAACTATGGAGAAAGTTCTTTTGCCTCGTCCCCCTCCATCGAGGAGGTTCTATATTTGAAGTGGGCGGTGCCAAAGTATGGCGCTTAGCCGGATCCGGATACCCCTTTGGAACTGCCAAAGAGATATATCGACAATGGTCTTCGGAGTGGTTTTATATAGATGACGTCTGTAGGATCGAAAGTATGTCTAGAGGGGGGGGGGTGATTAGACTACTTGACCCAAATAAAAATCTAGCCTTTTCCTAATTTTAGTTCTTGGCAGATTTTAGCAACTTAGCACGAGTCAAGCAATCAACCTACACATGCAATTCTAAGAGTATAGCAGCGGAATATAAAACAATTGCATATGAAAGTAAAGGGGAGGAGTTTGAGAAGGAAAACGCAATTGGAGACACGGATGTTTTTGTCGTGGTTCCGATAGGTGGTGCTATTGTACATCCACATTTATGGAGACTTCAACCCACGAAGGGTAACGGCTGCGCGAGTCCACGGAGGGCTCCACCCACAAAGGGTCCACGAAGAAGCAACCTTGTCTATCCCACTATGGTCGTCGCCCACGAAGGACTTGCCTCACTAGGGTAGATCTTCACGAAGTAGGCGATCTCCTTGCCCTTACAAACTCCTTGGTTCAACTCCACAATCTTGTCGAAGGCTCCCAAGTGACACCTAGCCAATCTAGGAGACACCACTTCCCAAGAAGTAACAAATGGTGTGTTGATGATGAACTCCTTGCTCTTGTGCTTCAAATGATAGTCTTCCCAACACTCAACTCTCTCTCACAGGATTTGGATTTGGTGGAAAGAAGATTTGAGTGGAAAGCAACTTGGGGAAGGCTAGAGATCAAGATTCATATGGTAGGAATGGAATATCTTGATCTCAGCACAAGTGTAGGTGGTTCTCTCTCAGAAAATGTATGTTGGAAGTGTAGGCATGTTCTGATGGCTCTCTCCACGAATGAAGAGTGGGTGGAGGGGTATATATAGCCTCCACACAAAATCTAACTGTTACACACAACTTACCAATCTCGGTGGGACCGAATCGTGAAACTCGGTCGGACCGATTTAGCAAATAATGTGACCGTTAGGATTTTCGGTGGGACCGACATGTCAACTCGGTGGGATTGGTATGGTTAGGGTTAGGGCATAACGTAATCTCGGTGAGACCGATTACACAAACTCGGCGGGACCGATTTTGGTAATAAGCTAACCAGAGAGTTGGTCAGGCAAACTCGGTGGGACCGATTTGCTCATCTCGGTGAGACCGAAATGTTACGGAAGGGAAACAAAGAGTTTGCATTGCAATCTCGGTGGGACCGATCACTCATCTCAGTTGGACCGAAATGTTATGAAGGGAAATAGAGAGATTACAATCCCATCTCGGTGAGATCGAGATCCCTATCGGTGAGACCGAAAAGACTAGGGTTTGTGGCAGTGGCTATGACATCTAAACTCGGTGGTGCCGGATAGAAAGAATCGGTAGGGCTGAATTTGACTTTTGGTTTGGGTCATATGTGGATGTGAGAAAGTAGTTGAGGGCTTTGGAGCATATTACTAAGCATTTTGAGCAAGAAAGCCATTAAGCAACACCTCATCCCTCCTTGATAGTATTGGCTTTTCCTATAGACTCAATGTGATCTTGGATCACTAAAATAGAAAATGTAGAGTCTTGAGCTTTGAGCTTGAGCCAATCCTTTTGTCCTTAGAATTTTGAGGGATCCACTTTTCTCATCCATGCCATGCCAATCATTGAGCTTTCCTGAAATACTTATCTTGAAATAGCATTAGCTCAATGAGCTATAAGTTGTTAGGAATTACCAAAACCACCCAGGGATAGTTGCACTTTCAATCTCCCCCTTTTTGGTAATTGATGACAACATATAGATGAAAGCTTTGACAAATGATAATAAGATTGAAAAACATTGTAGCTTTGAGAAGTATGTGATAAGTAAGCCCCCCTAAATTTGTGCATTATTTAAAATTTGCTTTGGACTGCAAATGCACAATGAGTTAGGATCATGAGTTACTCTTCCATGTCACATACATCTTGGTGGAGCACTCAAAATGATAATAATTAAACACATGCACTCATCACCAAGCAAAGTGAATGATAATATGAGGATATAAGAGATAATATCATCCAACAAGCATTAATGTAGCATAGCATATGATCAAACACATGATCATCCAAGAACCTCACAAAAGGCATAATGTATCAAGCAAACACACAAATAATGAAGTTCAACCACCAAAAAGACAAGAGAGAACAAAAGCAACACTCTCTCTCGAAGCCTATGATCTATACATTTTTATCCCCCTTCGGCAACAAGTTACCAAAAATTTAACAAAAAAAATGCATAGTGCTAAACGACTCTCAGGCTTGGTCTTCATGTGATGGTGTAGAGATGGCTCCAAGGACGAAGGCTTCTGTTGATGTAGCTGGAGCTGGTGGCACTGAAGCTGTAGCTAGTGCAGATGATGTAGCTCTGGTGTCTGGAACTAGCACTGCAGCAGATCTCTGTCCTCTGGGCACTCTAGCAAAAGCATCTATGGTAGACTTGCCCTTCTTCTCCTCCACATCCTCCTGAAGTTGCTCAACTGCAGTTTGGATCTTAGTAACTTTGACATCAAGAGCATAAAACTTCTGCTCTATGATTCTCTCCAAACTCTCCTGGTTTTGAGTCAGGGTGTCCAAGCCCTTCTCAATCCTCAAGGTGGAGGCAATCAAGTAGCCAAGCTGATCTTGCTTGATCTTCACGAAAATTTGAGATGCCTCTTCAGTAGTTGGCATCTTAGCAGCTTTCTCAGCCCTTGCTTTCTCTTTCTTCTCTTGTGCTTGCATAGATGATGGTTCATTTTTCATCCATCACAATGGTGTTGTCCTCAAAATCAGGGTAGATGGGCAGGTGCTCCTTGTCCAAAAGATATGTGCTTGTGCCCATCTTGGAGTTTATGAGCTCCTGAATGTGTGGGGCATATCCACAAGATCTCTTCTGATCAGCAGCAGTCCTTTTGATTGTTTCCACAATCAGACTCGTGACTTTGAATTTCTGAGGCACATCAAATATATGCAGCAAGTTGATTGCAAGGCCTCTGATCATCTTGTGATCACCTGACTTGGGCAGCAAAGTGTGCCTTAAGATCCAGTTGATAGTAGGCAATCCTGACAAGAGGTAATGTACAGATCCAAACTTATGTGTCTCTAGTGCAGCATCTGGGATCTCTCTGTACATGTGAGCCATAGAGTTGTGGTATTTCTTCTTCTTGGCATAGACATCCAAGTCATCCTCATTCTCTTTTGGAGCATTTAAAAACTCAGACCATTCCTCAACTATGGATTGGTACCTAGTACCCTCAGGCATCTAGACAATCTTCCCATCTGGGTAGAAGTGAGTTGTGGAGTAAAACTGCATTATGAGCTCATCATTCCACTTGGTGAGCTTCTGGCCAACAAAGTCATCTACTCCACAAGCATTGAAATTGTCATAGACTCCTGGATAATGCTCTTCATTCTTCCTGATGTACTCCCAGTCAACCCATCTTATGCCACATACTATGGGCTTCTTGTCAAGCAAAACTGTCTCATAGTAATATTGTCGTTCCTTAGTGTGGAACCTGTAGTCCACTGCAGTTCTTCTTCAGATAACATAGGGATCAGTCTGTCTCCAGAGTCTTAGTCCTGCATCCTTCCTGAGCTTCATATCCTCTGCAACTAGATGAGCATCATTATGATCAGGGATCTTGGGCTTTAACTTTCTCAAGACAAGTGAATCTTCATCTTCTTCATCATCAGTAGCCTCAGGCACTGGGGCCTTGTTCTTCTCTTCTGCTGGAATACTCCTAGTGTTCCTCTTAGGTGCAGACTTGGGCTTAGGAGCAGCAGCCTTGGGAGCATCTTCAGGCTTAGATGGAGCAGCCCCTAATCTTATAGCATCTCCCATCAGCTTCTGAGCTTTAGGTGCTGGTGCAGCAACCTCTTTCTCTTCTTCTTCCATCATTGAGGGCTTTCCAACGACTCTGGCCATGGTCTTCTTGACCCTTTCTTTCCTTTTCTTCTCAGCCACAACTGGTTCTTTGGGTTCAGATCTTAAAGTTACTTGAGTGGATGCTCTGGCCTTTGACATAGGAACTCTCTTGGCAGGAACCTTTGTCTTCATTCCTGGCTTTGTGGTAGCAGTTGTTCCATATTCCTTCTTCAGCACCTTCTTCTTAGAAGTGGCCTCATCTTCAACAGCCACATAGTCCTCATCTTCAGAATCTGAGGTTCCCTTCTTGCTTGTCCTGGTGGCTGCCTTTGGCAAATTGCTGGGTGTGCTCCTGCTACCATCATCTGAGGTACTGGAGGGACTAGTGCCCTCACTCAAGTGAACTTGCTCCTCAGACTTGTTCTGACTGTCACTCTGATCTGACATGACGCAAACTTTGATAGCAGACCCTGTGAATAGATGCAGACGAGGTAGAGTAGATGAGCATCACAAAGCACAGATGTTTTTGCAAAAAATGAGTCAAAAACTTAGTTTTAGTTTTCCACTGAAAGCATTTCGGAGCTACCGATTAGTAAACTCGGTGATACCGAAGTAGCTTTTGGAACCTAAACTAGTGAACTTGGTTAGACCGAGTCACAGTTCGGTGGCACCGAGACTGCTAGGGTTTCACAAAGAATCGATCTCGGTCACACCGATTTGCAATTCTCGGTTAGACCGAGAATCACAGGTGCAATGGCCAAAGCCAAATCGGTGAGATTGATTTCTACAACTCGGTCGGTCCGAGATGAATTCGGCGGAAACTTAACCCTAAATTTTCAATCCAAAACTAATCTACGGAGTGATTTCGCTGCATAGAGTGATTTCAAACGTGGCAAGATTCATGGCAATGCAATGTGCTAAGAATCGGAGTTAAGAATAGAACAAAGTTCAAATCCATTCCCTAATGCGGTGATGGATTTGCCACGGCGACAACGGTGGAGCAGAACCCCATTGACAGCGGCGGAGACCAGCAGCGGGAGGTCGCTTGCGACGAGGAGGACGATCCGGAGACCCGAGGAGGCAGAGCAGGCTATGCACGGGCGAAGGGGTTTCGGAAAACTTTCGAAAATTTGACCCGTGAATATATATAGCCTGACCCTGTCAGTGTGACCGAGTGGAACAACTTGGTGGCACCGAGATGCATTACTGCAAGCAGTTACTACAACTCGGTGTGACCGAAAAGTTCAAATCGGTTGCACCGAGATTGAAAACCAAGATCAACTTAGTGATCTCGGTTTGACCGAAATGGATGAATCGGTCAGACTAAAACGCACAAAGAGGTTTTGGAAGTTTAAGTATATGATGAATTGGGGACTCCGAGTGCTCCTCACACAGAGTGGTTCGAATCTGACTTGATCAAACTTTGTGATATATCATGAATAGAGTTTGAGATAAGAAAAGCAGAGATAGCTAGAGAAGGTTCTTAGGCATTCTTGTCCATCCACTTGGCAAAAGAAAAGAAACCAAACAATCAAAGCTACAAGTGGATGTCCTCGAATGAGTAAATTATGCAACCAACATGCTCACACAATAAAATGGCAAATTAAATATGTGACAAAGCATGCCCACACAATTCTAGCATCTATCAAGAAATTGGCGATGACTAGGTCATCTATATATGATTTTATTGACTTAGGAGTCAAATGAGAACATTTGATCATAGGTCATACTCATCGTTTAAGCACAAGTGGGGTTACCACTTTTACATAAAGCATTGTTGTATTCACACCGTTAGAGTTGCTTTGGCTCAATTCTTAGAGTAAAGCTCCCCCTAGATGTGAGATCCCCCCTAAGAGGGATGAACTAACCTTGGGTTTTGTCGATGATGACTTCATGTAGGTGTTGAAGATGTGGATGCTCAATGTTGATGTAGATCATTTGGAGCTATCCTTTGGAGTGAGTTGCACTTTCAATACCTACATGGGTTAGTCCCACAAGGAACAAACAAGGATATCCATAGACATAGAGTGATGCACACACACAACATGATGTCTATGAAAGCATTAGGTTACCTTGTCCCTTACCTTACCAACAAGAGGGTTTGTGACTCCTTGAACTAGTGCAAGATGTGGAAGTTGATTGCACTTGTACTCGCCAAAATGATGAGAGTGAAGTATGTTGGCGGAGTCACCCTCAAGAACTCTCTAGTTCTTCTTCTTCGGGATCCACATCATCTTGATGGAAATCCTTCGAGTTGTAGTCGTACTCGATGAAGTAGAACTTGATGTAGTCTTGGGGACCCACTTGACCAAGGTCTTAGGAGCTTCTTCAAATGCATCAATCTCCTCTTGAAGCTTGTCCTTGCCTTTTTGCTTGTGGTCTTGTGGTGGAAGATCATCTTGAGCTTGTGTCCCTTTGAAAGAAGTAGTATCATACTTATCTTGTTGAGGAACAAACTTCGTCTTGGGGTATTGATCTTCTTCCCACTCAACCCCATTGGCATTGAACTTTTGTTCAAAACCAACACCTTGGTTCTTCCGGTGCCTTACTTGCTTGCGTACAATTTCCTCGAATTGCTTACTCCCGGCAAGGCTCTTGTAAACACCTTTCTCTATAATTCCCTTCAATAAGCTATTTTCTTGCTCAAGTGTAACTTGGCTAAGAGAATCATTAGTGGAATCAAGAGAACTACTAGAAGCAACAACATTGGATTTAGCAATTATTGTTACTACTAGAGGAAGAATCTTTCTTGTTCTTGTTACTAGACTTGATTTGAGGCATGTAAGTAGCTAAGAGTAAACACTTGGCAATGTAAGAAGAACTTTTCTTGCAAAGATCATCATTGATAGCTTTTAAAAACTCATGTTCTTGCTCAATGTTGAGCTTTTCAAAGCGTAACTTCTCATGAGTCCTTAAAAGTTCTTGATGATCTCCTAAGATAGTTTCATGAGCTAACTTAAGAGTGTTTAGTTCTTTAGTTAGGAACTCAATCTTCTCCTTATCATTGTCATTCATTTTATCTTCATTAGCATGATTATTTGACGTTTCATCATAGTATTCATCACTAGAGTTGTCAACAAGTAAATCATCATCACCTAACAAGTCATCTTCATCACTATTGAAATCAACATACTCGGGGTGTGTTTCCTTTGGGCCTTTAGCCATGAAGCATCTTCCAAGTCCTTCATTTGGTGAATAAAATATGTCGTAGGAGTTGGTTGACACAAGTGCTAGACCGGCAACACCTTCATCTTTAATATATTTGGAGTCGGAGTGATAGCTTCTCTCGGAGTGATTGTCAGAGTCGGAGCCGGATACCCATTCACCAACGTGAGCTTGATGTCTTCGTTTTGTGTAGCTCCTTGACGACTTGTCCTTCCTTTACGAATCCTTGCTTCTCTGAGATGTTATTCGTTCATAACAATCATCTCTACTCCTTCTTTCTCTTGATGGTGATTTTTCTCTTCTACTTCTTCTTTTTGGAGAATCTTCTCTTCTTTTGTAGGGTTTCGTACACTCATTGGAATAGTGTCCGGGTCTTCCACAATTGTAGCAATTACGCTCACGACTAGAAGATCTTTTGTCATTGTAGGACCTTGACTTGGAACTTCTTTCCTTGCTCCTACTCTTGTAGAACTTGTTGAAGTTCTTCACCATTAGGCTCAATTCTTCATTGAAGGTTTGTTTCTCACTTTATAATGTGGGAGCTTCACACGAGGCTTTGTAAGCACCACTTGACTTGTTGTGGAGCTCCTCCTTATCCTTAAGTGACATCTCATGAGCAACAATTCTTCCAATGACTTCTGTTGGCTTGAGATCTTTGTAATTGGGCATCATTTGGATCAATGTGCACACGGTATCATATTTTCCATCCAAAGCTCTTAGGATCTTCTTGCTGATGAATTTGTCGGTCATCTCTTCACTTCCTAAGACGGCAATCTCATTTGTGATAAGAGCAGGCCTAGAATACATTTCAGCGACACCTTCACCATCCTTCATTTTGAACTTGTCAAGATGACTTTGAAGCACATCCAATTTGGATTCCTTGAAGCTTTTTTTGTTGAATTCTTCGGGGCACAATCCGTTGAAGAGGATATCACAAGATTGAGCATTGTATTGCAACATCTTCAACTCTTCCGCGGTAGCTTCACTGTTCGGTTCTCTCCCATCAAAGAATTCACCTTGCAAGCCAATACACACAATAGCCCAAACGGTGGGGTTATGTCCAAGAATATGCATTTTCATCTTATGCTTCCAACTAGCAAAATTAGTACCATCAAAGTAAGGACCTCTATGGTGGTAATTTCCCTCGCTAGATGCCATACTCTCCTAGGTTGTGAAACCAAGGCTATGACTACCAAAAGCTATGGAAATCAAAGCAAATGGAGACCAAAGCTCTGATACCACTTGTAGGATAGAAAGTATGTCTAGAGGGGGGGGGGTGATTAGACTACTTGACCAAATAAAAATCTAGCCTTTTCCCAATTTTAGTTCTTGGCAGATTTTAACAACTTAGCACAAGTCAAGCAATCAACCTACACATGCAACTCTAAGAGTATAGCAGTGGAATGTAAAACAATTGCATATGAAGGTAAAGGGGAGGAGTTTGAGAAGGCAAACGCAATTGGAGACACATATGTTTTTGTCGTGGTTCCGATAGGTGGTGCTATCGTACATCCACGTTGATGGAGACTTCAACCCACAAAGGGTAACGGCTTTGCGAGTCCATGGAGGGCTCCACCCACGAAGGGTCCATGAAGAAGCAACCTTGTCTATCCCACCATGGCCGTCGCCCACGAAGGACTTGCCTCATTAGGGTAGATCTTCATGAAGTAGGCGATCTCCTTCCCCTTACAAACTCCTTGGTTCAACTCCACAATCTTGTTGGAGGATCCCAAGTGACACCTAGCCAATCTAGGAGACACCACTCTCCAAGAATTAACAAATGGTGTGTTGATGATGAACTCCTTGCTCTTCTGCTTCAAATGATAGTCTCCCCAACACTCAACTCTCTCTCACAGGATTTGGATTTGGTGGAAAGAAGATTTGAGTGGAAAGCAACTTGGGGAAGGCTAGAGATCAAGATTCATATGGTAGGAATGGAATATCTTGACCTCAGAACAAGTGTAGGTGGTTCTCTCTCAGAAACTATATGTTGGAAGTGTAGGCATGTTCTGATGGCTCTCTCCACGAATGAAGAGTGGGTGGAGGGGTATATATAGCCTCCACACAAAATCTAACCGTTACACACAACTTACCAATCTCGGTGGGACCGAATCGTGAAACTCGGTCGGACCAATTTAGCAAATAATGTGACCGTTAGGATGTTCGATGGGACCGACATGTCAACTCGGTGGGACCGATATGGTTAGGGTTAGGGCATAACGTAATCTCGGTGAGACCGATTACACAAACTTAATGGTACCGATTTTGGTAATAAGCTAACCAGAGAGTTGGTCAGGCAAACTCGGTGGGACCGATTCGCTCATCTCGGTGAGACCGAAATGTTACGAAAGGGAAACAGAGAGTTTGCATTGCAATCTCGGTGGGACCAATCGCTCATCTCGGTTGGACCAAAATGTTACGAAGGGAAACAGAGAGATTACAATCCCATCTCGATGAGACCGAGATCCCTATTGGTGAGACCGAAAAGACTAGGGTTTGTGGCAGTGGCTATGACATCTAAACTCGATGGCGCTGGATAGAAAGAATCGGTAGGGCTGAGTTTGACTTTTGGTTTGGGTCATATGTGGATGTGAGAAAGTAGTTGAGGGCTTTGGAGCATATCACTAAGCATTTTGAGCAAGAAAGCCATTAAGCAACACCTCATCCCTCCTTTATAGTATTGGCTTTTCCTATAGACTAAATGTGATCTTGGATCACTAAAATAGAAAATGTAGAGTCTTGAGCTTTGAGCTTGAGCCAATCCTTTTGTCCTTAGCATTTTGAGGGATCCACTTTTCTCATCCATGCCATGCTAATCATTGAGCTTTCCTGAAATATTTATCTTGAAATAGCATTAGCTCATTGAGCTATATGTTGTTAGGAATTACCAAAACCACCCAGGGATAGTTGCACTTTCAACGTCCCACTGCCAGGCCCAGTTTGGCGTGGCCTTCCTGAATTTTCTAGTGCTCCCCTAAAGAAGCGCCTCAACTGGCATCCTCGAAGTCCCAAAGAGGAGGAAAATGCGGAAATAAAAAGATTGGTTAGCAAGGTCAAATTATTAGCCCATACCGAGCTCTCAATAATCAAGGTCATGGCCATTGCAATAAAAAGATGTGTCTAGCCTCTCCAATCCCGAGTAACTCCTCTATGTTGTTACAATGGAGAAGACGACACATCCCGCTACAGACGCAAGGGTCCAAATACCCCAAACGAACTGGCCGCGATCTTGGCCGATCTGTACAAGGGGAAAAAGGAAGACTTCCTCTGCTTAAACTGCCGGGAAGGTTACTCCATGTACAACCCCATCGAATGGGTGAGATTTTGATTACCTATGCCGCCTTATTGCTATCACGGCACACTAATCCAATTGTTCTTTGTTGTTACAAGACAGTTATGGAGGAAGATGATCGAGGACGTTCACTGTCCTGTCCCATAGCCAGAGAATCACAATCGCGACGAAGACCCTGGCTTCTACGAGGATCTGGCTATATACATAGAGTTTGATGATGGGGTACTTTATCAAGCGATCCTTGACGGCTCGGAAGTGGCTATTACAGCCGACTACCCTTGCCCCTATCCCTTCTCCATCGTAAGTATTCAAAGAGATTTTCTCGAAAAAGAAGTCCCTACTTGCACCTTTATCCATTATATTAAACCATACTTTATAGGATCAGCGCTTGATAGGCCGTACCCCCTTGAGGGTGGCCCCTACACAAGGCAATCGTTCAAAGTGAAAGGATACTGGGAGCGCCGTTGAAACCTCGCGGTCTTGGAAGAGGTATATCCGTTTAATACGTGCCTAGGCACGAGTTCGGATTGTTAAAGTCCCTTTCCATCCTCGATTCAGGAGAAGCACGCGGTAGACTATGGAGAAACACCCTGCTAGCTGAATATCGGCCAATCCGGTGCCGAACTCGTCAACTAGCACGAGGGATGATGAAATGCCAGTTCCGCCGCCTCATGAGGATTCAGATGATGTATTTGTCATGAATTCTGAGGTGGAGAGCATAATGAATCACCGTCGACTAAAAGAGGCCCTACGCACTCTAGCCTTTTCCGAGCAGGAATTTACCGCACTCAGTTCAGTGGATGCATATATCCGAGCCACTCGAGATGGACTTGCCGGAGTTACCCAACTGTTTTCCAAGGATATACAGGTAAGAGTTTGTGCAGTTTTGGTAGACATATGCCAGTAGCCCCCAAGACTTGAAGCGGTGAGACCAACTGATTTAAGGATCGATATAACCTGCAGGTTCTCAAGGAGAAGAATACGGCGCTATCCCAGGAGCTAAAAACAAACTAGACGCAGCTGAATGCCGTCACCACCGAACTGGCGGAAATGAAAAAGTTCGCGAAGAGCACGTCCAAGAAGAAAAAACACGAGGAGTAAAAAGACAAACAATCCGAAGAGATAGAGAGCTTAAAGGCTCAACTATCGGCCGCCCGAAAAGAAAATGAAAAGTTAAAGGGTGGCATGTTCGGTATGACTTTTAAAACCACCATATAGACTCATGCTTAGTCCACAATTCTGGATGTCATAACTCTGTTACTGCAGGTCTATTAACTGGTCGGCTGGAAGAAGAAGTGTCCGGATTTCAAGGCGACATGCTGAAGGAGCTGTCCGTGGTGCATGCGCAGGCACGGAAAGCCATTAAGAGTATGGTCAAGGCTTTATGGCTGTCCGATACACCTCCAGAAAGTATGGAGGGTTTGACAAGCCTGTTCAAAGGTGCCCGATGCCACTTTGAGCTATGGAAGCCATCCACCTGCTGTGAAGGCATGCGAGAGGCCCGGGCAATGGTAAAAACATGCTTTACCAAGCTAGATCCGAATCATATGGCCCGAGTGGGACCGCAAGGACCGGATGGGAAAGAAATTCCGTTGAACTTGGTATATGACCAAGTAATGACAGCTACAAAATATTCGCAAGAAGACTGTAGGATACAGAGTCTTATAGATGGCATAGATAAGGAATAGGCATTTGGTTGAATGTATTAATGTACTTTACGATCATCATGTATCTTCAGCCGAACATGTGGAAAATTTGTCAACGCAGGCTTTCGTCTTAACCTCCAAAAACAAAATGGTGGAGTGTTTCCGGAAGGTGGAATGTAAAAAACATTCGTTATGTCCGGAAACCAGGCAACCCAGTCATTGTGCTTGAATAGACAAAAATTTTAGTTCGGGAAGTATGCTATATTACATATGTAAGAAACATCTTCCAAGGAAAATAGTTTAGTTAAGGGTTCCTTTCCTTGGGATGGCATGCCTTAATTGTGCGTGCCTGGGCTTTGTCCATATTACAGAAAAACGGTCCCATATGTTTGAAGAGTTACAAGAATGTAACAACCTGTCGAATGATTGCCGACCAATTATTCTCTTCAGAACGCTAGCTTTCGGCTTCACCCGTCTAAGGTACAGGTCCGGATTACCTGGTTGTAACAATCGCAGAGGTTCTCCCTTTATGCCCTAGCCGAGCAATCAGGAACGTAGGGCATAAACACAGGAGCGAGGGAACCTAGCTTGGAAAAAACTTAAGTCATAGAGGTGTATATATTGGCAAAAGAGTGTAAAACGACATATGAATTGTGAGCTCCAGGCTCTGAGTAATAATAAGCTTCGGTTAAACAAGCCCCCAGTAATGGTGGGGTGTATACATTTTAAGATGTGTACCCCTTAAGAGTTCGGCCTATCCGAACATATCCCGGGAAACGTATGAAAACGAGAAAATAAAAAACAAATGAAGAAGGGAAAAAGGGGACAAATAGAAGCAGGCCGAACTTATGCATAGAAATTTCGGAGCCGAGCAGCGTTCCATGGATTCGGCTCTAGGCGATTATCCGCTGCATTACGAAAGCGATATGCTCCTCCTGTGGGAACTTCATCTATAATGAAGGGGTCCTCCCATTTCGGTTTGAGCTTATCCTTCTTCTTCTCTAGGAGGCGTAAAACGAGTTCACTGACATTATAAGTCTTGGCCCGCACTTCTCTGCTTTGGTATCTCCGAACCTGTTGTTGATAAAATGAGTAACAGGCTCTTGCAGTATCGCACTCCTCCTCCAGGCCGTCTAGGTCATGCTGCCGATCGAGCTTGGCTTCTATCTCTTCATACATTCGCACTCGAGGCGAGTCATGAATAATGTCGCAGGGCAAGACAGCCTCTGCGTCGTACACCATGAAAAAAGGTGTGTATCCGGTCGTGCGATTGGGCATAGTCCGCGATCCCCAAAGTACGGAATCGAGTTCCTCGACCCAGTGTTTATCTGACTCCCGTTGGGATCGCACTAGTCTGGGTTTGATGCCGCTCATTATTAGGCCATTAGCCCGTTCAAACTTACCGTTTGTTTGAGGGTGGTATACGGAGGCGTAATCAAGCTTAATGCCCAAGTTAGCGCACCACTTTTTCACCTCATCGGCTATGAAATTGGAGCCGTTATCAGTGATCATGTTGTGCGGGACACCACAACGGTGTGCCACGCTGGATATAAAGTCGATCACTGGCCCGACTTCAACCATTTTTACTGTTTTGGCCTCTATCCACTTAGTGAATTTATCCACCATAACCAGCAAATATTTCTTCTTGTGGCTTCCCCGTTTAAGGGGTCCGACCATATCTAGCCCCTAGACCGCAAAGGGCCAAGTGATGGGGATTGTTCTTAAGGCAGTGGGCGGCATATGACTTTGATTGGCAAAAAGCTGACATCCCACACAACGCTGTACAAGGGCCTGTGCGTCTGCTCAGGCCATTGGCCAAAAGAAACCTGTACGGGAGGCCTTGCTTACGAGGGCCCGAGCTGCGGCATGATGGACACCAAGTCCAGCATGTATTTCATCCCAGAGCTACCATCCCTCCTCTTCGGAGATGCACCTTTGGAGAACTCCAATAGTACTTTTCGTGTAGAGTTCACCTTCGTGAACTTTGTAGGCTTTAGAGCGTCGAACTATGCGACGGGCCTCATTCTGGTCATCAAGGAGCTCCTGCTTATTAAGGTAGGCCAGGAAAGGTTCGGTCCATGGAGCAATGACGACCATGATTGCATGGGCGGAAGGTGTCATTTCAATGCCCGAGCCCCCGATGATATAGGCATTGTGTTCGGCTGCTGGGGGTATGATGGGCTCCAGACTGGTATTTCCGCTCTCGTCCTGCCATACCACAGATGGCTTGAAGAGCCTTTCCACAAATGTGTTAGGCGAGACAAGATCGCGCTTAGCGCCCGTTCGAGCAAGGATGTCTGCTGCCTGATTACTATTCGAGCAACATGATTGAACTCGAGCCCATCAAACCAAGCTGATATTTTGAGTACGATGTTTTGATATGCCGCCATTTTTGGGTCTTTTGCATCAAATTCTCCATTTATTTGGGATATTGCGAGGTTTGAATCCCCACGCACCTCTAGGCGTTGTATGCCCATAGAGACAACCATTCGAAGACCATGTAGTAATGCCTCATATTCGGCTGCATTGTTGGAATGTGTATACATGATTTGTAACACATAGTGGATTGTGTCCCCCGTAGGGTATGTCAAGATGACACCAGCCCCCTGTCCGGCTAACATTTTAGAGCCGTCAAAGTACATGATCCAGTTGGAGTATGTGATGTACTCTTTAGGGAGCTTGGCTTTCGTCCACTCGGCGACAAATTTGGCCAACACCTGAGATTTAATAGCTCGGCATGGCTTGTATGTTATTTCAAATGGTAAGAGCTCGGTGGCCGATTTGACTATGCGGCCGGTGGCATCCCGATTATTTATGATGTCATTGAGTGGTACTTCGGATGCCACTGTTATCAAACACTCTTGAAAGTAGTGCCACAGCTTCTGGGATGCCATAAAGACCGCATAAGCTATCTTCTGGTAGTGTGGGTATCGAGATTTGCATGGTGTAAGGACCGCCGATACATAGTACATCA
The DNA here is from genome assembly GCF_018294505.1 of Triticum aestivum. Lineage (NCBI taxonomy): Eukaryota > Viridiplantae > Streptophyta > Magnoliopsida > Poales > Poaceae > Triticum > Triticum aestivum. The sequence continues at coordinate 275,460,189 of NC_057807.1, forward strand.
GTTTCTAGATAGGGAACTTGTGTCCCTCTTCCTCTCGTTCAACGACGAGTACGGCGCTCACTACCCGGTGAGTCGCAGATATGTAGAGCAACATAGGCTCGCCAACACTTGGTGCGGCTAGGATTGGGTTGCCTGCTAACAAAGTTTTTATTTCTTCCAATCCAGCTGTAGCCGCATCCGTCCGTTCGAAGTGTTCGGTGCGCCAGAGCAGTCGATAAAGTGGTAGCGCCTTTTCTCACAATCTAGAGATGAAGCGGCTTAAGGCTGGCACGCACCCAACTAGCTTTTGGACCTGCTTTAGGTCTGTTGGCATTACCAATTGTGACAGGGCTCGGATTTTAGCTGGGTTTGCTTTAATTCCTCTATTGGAAACAATGAACTCGAGCAATTTCCCCGCTGGAACGCCGAAGACACATTTTTCCAAATTGAGTCGTATATCATATGTTCGGAGGTTGTCAAACATGAGGCGTAGGTTGTCCACCAGTGATTCAACGTGCTTAGTCTTCATGACCATGTCGTCCACATATGCCTCTACTATTTTGCCAAATTGTTTTTCCAAACATGTTTGAATCATGCGTTGGTAAGGGGCGCTAGTGTTTTTGAACCCGAAGGGCATAGTGTTGAAACAGAAAGGCCCATACGGGGTAATAAATGTCATTGCAGCCTGGTCGGATTCCTTCATCTTAATATGATGGTATCCGGAGTAGGCGTCGAGGAAACACAATGAGTCATGTCCTGCAGTCGCGTCAATAATTTGGTCAATGCGGGGCAACGGGTCAATGCGGGGCAACGGGAAGGGCTCCTTAGGGCAAGCCTTATTGAGGTCTTTGAAATCGACACAAAGGCACTAGGATTTATCCTTCTTCGGCACCATGACTAGGTTGGCTAGCCAGTCCGGGTGTTTGATTTCTCTAATGAACCCAACCTCAAGTAGTTTGGGTAGATCCTCCCCCATAGCTTATCGTTTGGGTTCAGAAAATCGCTGCAACATTTGCTTGATTAGTTTGAACCCCTTTATTATGTTGAGGCTATGTTCGGCCAGTCTGCATGGGATTCCGGGCATGTCCGACGGATGCCAGGTAAAGATGTCCCAATTTTCACGCAGGAACGCTCGTAGGGTGGCGGCGACCGTCGAATCCAGCTGTACTCCAATGGATGTTGTCTTGTTAGGATCCATCGGGTGCACTTGAAATTTGACTATTTTCGTCTGCTCGTTTGAAAGAGGTGGATTTGGACCTCTTGTCGAGGATTACGTCATCTTTGTCCACTTTGGAACGCAAAGTGGTTAACTCTTTGGCCACGAGGGCCTCGGATAGTGCCCCGAGGGCCAAGGATGCGGTTTTGTTTTCGACACAGAGTGCTATATCCGGATCACTGGTGATAGTGATTACTCCGTTGGCCCCTGGCATTTTAAGCTTCATGTACCCGTAATGGGGTATGGCTTGGAAGCGTGCGAAGGCGTCCCGCTCCAAAAGGTCCTGATATCCGCAATTGAAAGGGGCCACGTGGAAGAGCAACTCTTCAGACCTGTAGTTATCAGGCGTGCCGAATACAAAATCGAGTTTAACTTTCCCTGAACATCGTACTTCTTGACTGGGGATAATACCTCAAAAGGTGGTACTGCTTTCCTTGATGCGACTCTTGTCCATTTGCATTTTGTCGAGCGTATCTTCGTAGATGAGGTTAAGTACGCTACCGCCGTCCATGAGCACTTTGGTGAGCCGGAAGTCGTCCACAATTGGGTTTAAGACCAAGGCGACTGGTGCTCGGACTGATTGGGCCTTTGGTTCGTCGGCGGCGGCGAAAGTTATGGCCGTATCGCTGCAAGGGTTCCTTGCAGTTACTTGGTTGACTTTGGTGAGGTCGCGGAGCACCCATTTGCGCCGATTATTTGAAGAAAAGGTCAAAAGACTATAAGGATGTTGAACTCATCATCCTCTGAAGAATGCTTCTCTGGAGTAGTACTGGTGAGGATAGCCTCACCGCTTTAGCAACTTGCCGGAGTACCCAACATGTCCGAAGGCTATGCGTTGGTTCGGTGCTCGGCGTCGTATGTATCTGACAGGGCTTGTCAAGTAGCTCGTCAAGGATGGTTCTATATCCCGTGAAGGGTTTGCTTTTCTTGTCAATGGGTTTGTGGTCGGATGCTTCATAAGGGTGCATCCGCCTTGCCCGTACAGTGGGTTGCTTAAAGGCAGGGGGTTCCCACCGGGCTATCTGGGCTTTCCAGGCACTTTCCATCACGCAATACTTCTGTACTACGTGTGCTAAATCTATAAATGTTGTATGCGGCGGCGGTTGAGGGCATTGAGAATTCCCTCGTCCATACAATTACGGCAAAAAACTGAAACTGCGTCATCGTCGCAACAATCTTTAATCTTGTTTTTAACGAGGAATCTGGCCCAGAAGTGATGAACCATTTCCTAAGGTTGTTGCCATACATACATTAGGTCACATATGTCTGGAGGGCCTGAATTACTTGGTGAATATTGATTGTGGTGGGTGGGCGGGCTAAAATCCGAATCCCGACCCATGATTGTATCCGGAGTTTGAAGAATCTCCAAGGTCACCAGTTCTGGATCAGGAAGGTCCTGATGACTTCTGGACTCAATGCCTGATCCTATGTTCGGAGGACATCAAGTCTCTTCCCGAGGATGGGTATCTGGCTCGTTGGGCTCGGAAATCCGAACATAGTTGATTCTTAACTTAGGGGAGGAAGCGTCCTTGGCTCGTTCCTCAATGACCGCTACCAGATGGGTGATCGGTGGGGACTTCTCCCTCTGATCGGGTTTAAGCCCAATCCGATCATAGTCTGTTGCGACCCCCTGGGCGGCGGTGTGATCTAGCAGCTCGTGACATCTGCCGGGTCGATCTTTTTGGAGTGTTCCAGGCTAATGTAGAGATGATCACTACTAGGAAAAGGGCTATAGATGGAAATGACACTAATGGTGCACTAGACAAGTGGTGCGCCATTAGTATATACTAATGGCGCACCACCCTCTGATGCTCCATTAGTGTTGAAACTACTAATGGCGCACCCTGACCACGGTGCGCCATTAGTACTAATTTTTTTTTTGAACTAGTGCGCCTGTCCAAACATACTAATGGCGCATCCCCTGGTGGTGCGCCATTACTAGTTGTAACTAGTAATGGCGCACCATCCAGGAGGTGCGCCACTAATGTTATTTTTTTTTATTATTGCTTTTATTCCTTTTTTTGCAAAAGTTCTAATGGCGCACCGCCAGGGGGTGCGCCATTAGTAACCTGGATTACTAATGGCGCATTTGTTGCTGGTGCGCCATTAGTAAGTGGGCAGCAACAAGATATTTTGGACAGCCTCTCCTCCCACACTCACTTTCTCCCCACTTCATTCTCTCCACCGCCTCCTCCTTGTCTCGGGTGCCTCCTCTTTTTCACCTCATTTCCACCATAGATTCATTCAAATTAAGTGGTTAAGTTACCTTGTTTTGCTAGGTAAGTAAGGGGGGAAGCTATATTTATGTTGTTCTCCCTACAAACAATGTGCACATGCACTTTTTATGGCCTAGCTAGATCTATGTATGTTCGTGGTGTTGCATATGTTTGTGGTGTTGCATATATGTTTGTGTTTGGAGGTGTACCGGTATTTGAAATGCGATAGTTGCCAATATTTTGCCGGAATGTTGATTCATTTCCGTTTCGGCGAGAATTTTGGCATTAAGCATTCTTTTTGGTCCTATTTTTAGGGAAAGTCATGCCAAAATTTTTCTTGGTTCTAAAATATCGTTTTGCTCTACCCCGCAGGCGACCATGGTCCGCACGATGACTGAAGGCATCGTGAATAGGTTTTTGAGGTCCGCGAAGGCCGAGATGCTTCAAAAGAACGAGACGGAGATAAGATGTTCGTGTCGAAGATGCAAGCTGAATAGCCTTATTGCGGACCCGGATTCCGGGCAGGTGCGGGACCACCTGCTCTTGCGTGGTTTCATGGATGGCTATCGGTGGCAAGGTGATGATGATGACTACGAAGTCATTCATGGGGGCCGGGCAAGAAATGAGGAAGGGCGGCAAGACAACCACCGCGGCTCGGGGGGGCGAGAAGACGAAGAATCCCCAGGAGATGATCACGACGGTGATGCTGTACACAGTCATCATGTAGAAGATGCAGGACATGATGATGATGCCGGCGGAGCAGATGACGTTGGACCATCGATGGGCTGGGTGCAGGACCCTCATATTCAAGAGCTGCTTCTCAAGCAGACGGATAACGCAAGAGCTGCCGCCCGAGAGAAAGCCAAGATGGATCAACTTGAGTTAGACGCGGTTACTCCGTTGTATGAAGGATGCAGGCCCGAGGATACCCGCGTGAAAGTAACGCTCATGGCTCTGGAGATGAAGGTAAAACACAAAATGACCGACGCATGCTTCGACGAGAACATGTCATTCTGGCACGAACGTCTTCCCAAGGGGAACAAGTGCCCGACCAGTTTGGAGGAGGCAAAGAAAATCGTGTGTCCTCTGGATTTTCCGCATGTGAAATACCATGTGTGCATGAACAATTGCATCATTTATCGGGACGAGCACGCGGAGTCTACAATATGTCCGGTGTGCGGTGTCACTCGATACAAGAAGAGGAAGAAAGCTCCTCGAAAAGTGGTGTGGTACTTTCCGATCACTCCTCGTCTGCAGCGGTATTTCGCGGATCCTAAGGTAGCAAGGCTCCTGCGTTGGCACGCGGATAGGGAGGAGAAGAAGCGAGAAGATGACGCAAATGATCCGAAGATAGATAAAAAAGACAAGATACTGAGTCACCCTAAGGATGCGAGCCAGTGGCAAGCATTGAACTCCGAATACCCAGAATTTGGGAACGATCCAAGGAACATCGTGCTGGGCGCGAGCACCGATGGAGTCAATCCGTTTGGCAGCCAGAGAAGCACACATAGCACCTGGCCTGTGTTTGTGTGGATGTACAACCTTCCCCCCTGGTTGTGCATGAAGAGGAAGTACATTCACATGAGTATGCTAATTGAAGGGCCGAAACAACCAGGGAACGACATCAATCTGTATCTGGGGCTGCTGAAAGAGGAGCTTGACACGCTGTGGAAAACGCCAGCCAATACGTGGGACGCCGCAGAGAAAGAATATTTCCCTATGAGAGCCGCACTGCTCACGACGGTGCACGACTATCTCGGTTACGGATATCTTGCGGGGCAGGTAGTCCACGGATTTTCTGGATGCGTAAGGTGCATGGATGACACAACGTATCGCCAGCTAGATAGAGATCCCGGGTCTTCGAAAACCGTGTTCATGGGACATCGAAGGTGGCTTCGCGACGATGACCCATGGAGGAAATGCAAGGATCTGTTCGATGGTGAAACCGAACCCCGAAAACGCCCGTGTACGAGGAGCGGCAAGGAAATAGACAAGCTGTTGAAAAATTGGAAAGACTGCCCACTGCCGGGAAAGAAGCAAAAGGCGCCAGAGCCGGGAAAGAAGCGAAAGGCGCCAGAGCCGCTGCTGAAGGTATGGAAAACGAGGTCTGTTTTCTGGGACTTGCCGTACTGGAAGATCCACCGTGTGCCTCACAGCCTTGATGTCATGCATATCACGAATAACGTGTGCGAGAGTCTGCTTGGTACCCTGCTCAACATGCCAGAGAGGACCAAAGATGGGCCGAAAGCAAGGGCATACTTGAAATCAATGGGCATCAGGCAGGAGCTTCACGCTATATATGATGATGATGATGATGATGATGATGATGATGATGATGATGATGAGGCGAAGCAGGACACAGAAAGTCGTCGCAAAGGCAAAAAGGCCAAGAAGACCGGAAATGACTACCCTCCCGCGTGCTTCACTCTAAGTCAGGAGGAGATCGAGCAGTTTTTCACCTGCCTCCTAGGAGTAAAACTTCCTTACGGTTACGCGGGGAAGATAAGCAGATACCTAGACCCAGCGAAGCAGAAGTTCAGCGGGATGAAGTCTCACGACTGTCATGTGCTGATGACGCAGATACTTCCAGTTGCAATCTGTGGGATCATGGACGCGCACGTCCGTGAAACGCTATTTGGCCTATGCAACTTCTTCGACGTCATCTCTCGGAAGTCGATTGGCGTGAGGCAACTCAGAAGGCTACAGGAAGAGATCGTGGTGATACTATGCGAGCTTGAGATGTACTTCCCGCCCGCATTCTTCGACGTTATGGTGCATCTGCTGGTCCATATAGTGGAGGATATCATCCAACTCAGGCCGACGTTCCTGCACAGCATGATGCCGTTCGAAAGGATGAATGGTGTCATCAAAGGATACGTTCGCAACATGTCACGTCCAGAAGGAAGCATAGCCAGGGGCTTTCTGACCAAAGAGTGCATCTCCTACTTGTTCCACGGTACCCAGATGCCACCCAACTTGTTTAGGGTTCAACTGGTTCGGGTGCTGCCAGGCTGCGACGACTTGTTACCTCCGATTCGACCCGTCGGGGCCGACGATGATGACGTGATGACCCTCAGCGCCTGCCTGAGCTGGCCCCTGCTTTGGCCGAAGAGCCAGATTCGTTTGGGGGCGGGGGACACCACCCCAAAGACAACACCGCCAGTCGTGCCGGCGCCAAGTCGGCCCCATGGCAAGACCGCCGTAACGGTGCCGGACATCCCTATGCCACTGGATCCAAACATGCATATGGCACAGGATCAGAACGACGACGACGACGACGATGATACATTTGGCAATGTCGATCAGTACTTTGCCGAGCATGGGTACGATGGCGACTTCATGGGGCCTCCTTCTCAAGAACCAAACCCAACAAAAGACGTGTGCGATCTAGCTCGTACCGCGGAGAAGCCAAGTTGCAACAGGCGCCGTCTGGCGTTCAGCTCTCAGGAGACGCCTCCAGCTGCCGACTTCACCGAGCCTCAGATAGGCGAGGTGCGAAATATTATCAGCCCCAACACACTCAAGAAGGCGGTCTGTGAGCAGAACTCGGTCCCATTACAGGAGAAGAAGAAGGCACGCAAAAGAAAGACTAAGAAGGGTGCGAGCCAGCCGGCACCGAGTACGATCCGTGCTCAGGACGGGCCACCTTCACCGCAGGATATCTCGAGGAGGGTGCATGTGGCGGGTAGGGCGATGCTACCGACAAATATGCTCAATGCTGCAACCGGTGCTATGCGGAGTCTGCATGACAGTGTTCTTGCTTTGGAGAAGCGGCGTCTCAGGGAGAAGGATGTGGCATACCCGGTTTTCGCGGCCAAGGTGCCAGAGGGCAAGGGCTTTGTGGATAACTCCATCGGGCGTACGATCGTCCTGCGTTTTGATGACATCCACGCTATGTTGAACCTTCATCCGCTGCACTACACCTTCGTTCGGCTATTTTCGCTGAGTATGGAGATGCGGATCATTCGCGACAAGACCCCGGACATCGTGATAGTCGACCCCTTCTACATGCGTGCCAAGATCTTGGGCAGCGCTGGGGACCGGCAAGTCGCGAGTTCTTACCTCGAAGGCGTCATTCTGGCAAACCAAGATAAGGATAACTTGCTCGTGCCTTACTTTCCCGAGTAAGTCCTCCCCTCAACCGGCCCGTAACATATGAATTCTTACTTTTTGATCGTTTTTCTTTTAACTTTCCGTGTTTTCTGCAGTGACACACGTTGCACGCTCATCCTCCTAAGCCCCAAATATTCCATGGCCACGTATTTCAACCCGGACCGTCAGTCGAACGTAGACTACACAAGTGTCAAGAAGGTTCTTGATGATGTTCTCCCCGGCTACGCCCAATCTGGAGGCACCTTCACCAGGCCTATTTGTAAGTACGGCAAGCACGTGTTCTCCCACAATACGACGTTATGCTGCGTCAAGCAGCTGCCTGGCGGTCAGAAGGGTGCCTACTACGCCATCCATCACATGCGGGCGATCGTACGGGACCATCATCAACTTCTGCTACCGAGTAAACTCAAAGATTGGGCCGCGAGCGTGTCGGCAATCCAGGACGCGGACCTCCGACAAGAATTCTTTCGCATCCAGTCGGAGTTTGCGGAAATCATCCATCAAGATGTCCTTCGTACCTCGGGGCAGTTCTACCTCTGAAATCAACCGTCCAACAGTGACATCGACACAATTCTACAAATGCAGGATGACAACGCCCGTTCTTTCATGACTCCCACGATAGACGGCGGCTTCATCCACGCTCCGGTCCCTTGAGTCGAGTTGTCTAGTTCTGAAACATCGATTGGCTCATGTTGTAATTAAACTTTAATGAACTTGTAGTATGTCTCTTTGGTTTCGAGAGTCGTTCAACTTAGATGTAATCGATGCTATTAATGTCTTCCTTTTCTCTTCCGATCGTTCTGTTGCATAATTATATATTGCTTATGTATTGTCTGTGAATTGGTACTAACGTTTCGTTTGGCTAGTGCATAGCGATGCCGACGTATGTCGTGTACAAGGGTAAGGTTCCCGGAGTCTACGATGACTGGGAGGAGTGTCGGAGACAGGTTCACTGATTCAGCGGTAACAGTTACAAAGGGTACACCACTAGGGCCGAGGCCGAATCTAGATACGCCCGCTATCTAGCGGGAGAGGGGAGGGAGCGTTGGAGGAACCGGATGAAGACGAGTTTCATCGTGATGATGCTCATCGTGATGACCGCAGCTCTCTTCTATGTGATGGTAGTTTAGATGATCGATATCGACTTGTAATGTGAAGACAAACTCGCTACTCGCGGTCTCGAGACTTGTAATATAATGTTCTATCTTTGTTCGGTCTTTTTAATTCGGAGACTAATATGATGAATTGTATTCGGAGACTAATATGATGAATTGTATTCAAAGACTAATCTTCTATTGTATTCGATGAATCTGTTGTTGATGTGTGCTGTCTATATTTTGTCAAACTATACATTTTGTAACCTGTGCAAAAAACAGAAAATAAAAAGATAAAAAAAACCTAATATTCATACTAATGGCGCATCACAGGACAGTGCGCCATTAGTATGACAGTGCATACTAATGGCGCATCACTGGGTAGTGCGCCATTAGTATGCTGCGGTTACTAATGGCGCATCCAGTGGTGGTGCGCCATTAGTATGCCAAAGCACCTGGGTATACATGGCCCCTGGGAGGCATACTAATGGCGCACGCTGGCCTATACTAATGGCGCACCCGCGGTGCGCCATTAGTAAAAATTACTAATGGCGTGCTGTTAATGGCGCACCACAGATGCGCCATTAATGGCCATATTAGGTGCGCCATTAGTAGGGGTTTTTCTAGTAGTGGATGTTTGGCGATTATGGGGGCCGTTGTTGGCTTAACGGCCGAGCAAGCGCCCATGGTGAAACCGCCGAGCTGGAGGACCTACCCTGGAGTTAGGGTCCTTCCAGAAGTAATATCGTTATTGATGACAAGGCGGGCCATCGATCCTTCTATCGACAACACAAAGGAACTCTCAATGAAAGCACCAATGTCAGTGTCAAAACCGTCCGATCTCGGGTAGGGGGTCCCGAACTATGCGTCTAAGGATCGAAGGTAACAAAGGACAAAGGGGACACGATGTTTACCCAGGTTCGGGCCCTCTTAATGGAGGTAAAACCCTACGTCCTGCTTGATTGTCTTTGATAGGTATAGGGGTTAAAAGAGTTGATCTACCTCAAGATCGTAATGGCTAAACCCTAGCTGTCTAGCCTATGTGAATTTTGATAGCCTCTACGGACTAAGCCCTCCGGTTGATATACACACCGGAGGGGCCTAGGGTTGTACAGAGTCGGTTCGTGGGAGAAGGAAATTTACATATCCAGACAGCAATCTTGCTATCCGCGCATAGAGGAGTCCTACCCGGACACGACGGAAAGCCTTCTGCTTTATATCTTCACAACCCATCAGTCCGGCCCACATTTAGTAGCCCGGACACCCGAGTACCCCCTAACCCAGGACTCCCTCAATCTGCTTGCTCTTCTTTAGCAAGCTCCTCTTCTGTTCTTCCTTTGTAAGTACTCTCTCTGTACCTAAATATAAGTCTCTATAGAGATTCGTCCATGGACTACATACAAAGCAAAATGAGTGAATCTACACTCTAAAATGGATCTATATACATCCGTATGTGATCCATAGTGGAATCTCTACAAATATTTGTATTTAGGAACAGAGGGAGTATAATAGTTGTACAATATGTTCTTTGTAGTGAAGAGGAGCAGGGACATTTGCAGTTTAGAGGGAGCCCCTATTATATTATAATATCCTCCGCATTACAAAGAGAATCTCACTACTATATATGTTTTCATGCTTTTCAGATATTGTACGTAATCACAATGAATATAAGAATGCACACATCAGAAGAATATTGCAGAATAGTTCAATGGGTAACAAACTTGGCATCAAGGGATTGAGGTCCATTGTGGATGCAATGAAACCCACATGCTCCCGACCTATAGATTCATATTCAGAATATGATCCTAATGACTATTCTGAGCTCAAGGAGTCAAAGACAGATGGCCTATCTTGTTCACCCAATGAGGTGTCTGTTCTAATTTGGCAAGGTTTTATTGGTTGCACATATCTTGCATAAGGTGTATTGCATTTCTTTTGCTTCGTTGCACCGCCATCTGCTTAGTTTACTCATGATATATGTGAAGATGCCATGCCCATCCATTATCAACACCTATTCCATTTGTCATCATACCATGTTTTTCCATTCAAATGTTGTTCTTGTGTTTCAGACATCCAAAAGGAAGAGGGTGATTGCAGAACCTGAAGGAGTACAAGCAAAGTCCTTGAAAAAGGTGGTGCTACCAGAGAAATCACATAGCACCCGATGTATATTGGCGATAGATCCAGCGCCACAAAACCTAGGATATCGCAACTATGCTGGTCGCTGCTTTGCTCTTGTGAGTACCTATTGTCCTATCACTGTCCTTACATTCATACCTAGTGGATTATGTGACATCATTGTGCATTATAGCTTGCTTATCCACTATTCGCTCCAAATTATTAGATCTATATTAATGCTTAAATTAATGTAGAATAAACCCAATGCTTATGAAGAAATTTAGTTCTGCATTGTTCTTGTAAGTATCTGCTGTCCTTCATCACTGTACTTATATTTGTCAGCTAGTTCTTCATGTACACTTTGCAGCTTATTTTCCCTTGTCCTCCATTTTTTACACATCAGATCTACATTTACTCTTGCCAAAATATTGAATAAAACCAATGTTACTGAAGAAGTTTAGCTCCGCATTGCTCTTGTCAATGCCTTTTGCCTGTATGCTGTATTTACATTTGTACTCTCCATCTTAAGTTAAATAATCGCCATTCGTTCCTATATTTTCACATTTATATTTACTCTTAACAAAATGTAGAATAAAGCCAATGCTCTTGAAGAAGAGTGTGCGGTAAACTTCTTGAATTCCCCCCCCCCCCATCAATATGGACAAGGGCTTTATAGAGCCTGTCTTCACTACTAATGTAAGTTTGTCCTCCTCGAGCCTGCAAACTTTGTTGTGTATATTTGGATAGCTATGAGTGCAAATGTTGTTTATTTTTGTCGTCTACATCAAATTGGTTGTTCAAAGTATATAAAGAAGAAGTACATAAACATAAGTTTGTCCTTCTCAATTTCAGTCTTTAGTTGTACAACCTAGGTCCTTATTTGTACTATGTAAACTAAACTAAACATAGCAAGTTATGTTCTTTAGCACTATGTGTATGCTTGTGTTCTTGATCTGTAATCCAGTGGTGTGGTGAAACTACCAACAACAACACAATGTCATATCCTGCTATGTCTCAACTATGAACAATGCCATATTATATTAATGTTATTGTGTCTCTTTATTTACCAATCTGAAATGATATAAATTGATAGTAAACTCACCATTCATGCTTATACGTTGTTTAGAACTACATGTATGCTTGTGTTCCTGATCTGTAATCCAGTGGTCTGATGAAGCTGGCCGCTCCTGCACAATGCCATTTCCTGCCGTCTTAACTATGAGCAATGCCTATTATGTTAATGCTATTTTAAACCTTGTCTCCTTATTTATGACAAATAAATGAGATGAATTGACAGCGTTGATGCTTATAAGTGCAAAACCTGTTATCTACCTACTTGTTTCTCTTTCAGGGTGACAGCACTACTGCTAGGAAGAACTGCCACAATGATAGTGAGACGAACTCATTATTTGTCCCTCTAACATATATTCCAGAGAAGAAGGCAACACATCTTGACGGTAGGGATACAACCACAAAGTCATATCTTGATGTAGTGTCAAACTTACTCAGTGACACAAGCTCGATGAAGTCGCCGCGTGAATCTGTTCGACTTCTTCAGTCTGAAATTCAAGCAGAAAGACATGCTTCCGCTCAAATCCGACTAGAAGTCCAATCTCTATGCAAGATTAACTGTAAGTACAAGACGTCTATTGATGCTATGCAGCTTAAGTTCCTGGATATTAGCGTCAAAGAAGCGCAGTATCATCAGGTTGCTAAGATGCTTGCGCTGTAGCTCCTGGGCTGGGCTAACCTTTCTTGAACTGTGTTGAAGTGTTGTCGGTTCTGTCTATTATTTTGTCGGCCTGTTAACTTCCACTGGTGGCGACCTGCCCAGTTTATGGAATCTATTGTCTGGTTGCCCTTTATTATCACTAGCGGCGAACTTGGATGCCCAGGGGATGTAATATGTTGTAATTTCTTTTTTGAATAGTCTAGGTTTATTCTTCCTCACAATGTTATAATTTATTTGCTGTTTCATATGTCGTTGTCTGAGAAAAGGTCATTATCTTCGATCGGTGCGCAATGAGCCACTAGGTTAGGTTTATAAGATAATAATTCCTATACTAAAACTGGCCGGTCTCCAATCGACCGAACCATGGGCCTACAATCATCTTGGGCCATTAGTTAGGTCTAGTCTTAATATGTCCCTCTATTAGTTTCGGGCCTTTAAAAGGCCGAGTAAACCGCTTGCCTTAATTGGGCCGAAAAATTAATAGGCTTTTAGCCGGTTGAAAACTAGATTCAGCCTTAATTGTGGTGAACAAATCACGGGTCACAGTGTGTTGTAATATAAATCGGCCCATTATTGGCCCATTCGGGCGACGGGCCATTAACATGGTGAAATGTTTTTGGGCCTTGGCTGACCCAATTACATGACGGTCGGGAAGCAGGCCGGATGTATAACAGGCCAAAATTAGGCCCAACACTCTCGAGGGCCTTTAACGGGCTGATAGGCAGTTTGGGCTAGAATGTATCCACAAAGACTACGTGTCGTTAAGAGGCCGAAAGTAACTACGAACCATAATTAGGCGCAGGTGCAACTCGGGCCTTTAAATGTCCAAAAGTGAAACCGGGCTGAAAGAGGCCCATATGTAGACACGGCGGCTGACAAGCCGAAACTAATATCGGGCTGAACTGTTAAACGTGCCATTAAGAGGCCGAAGACCAAATCAGGCCGCCAATGGGCCCAAATGCACAGTAGCTGTTGAAAGGGTCATATCTGTTATGGGCCGTAATTTGGCCCAAGAAATGAAAGTCAGTTAACGGGTCGGATCAGGTATGGACCGTAATTTGGCCCAAACTATTGCAGGCTGTTAACGGGTCGGATCTGATATGGGCCATAAACTGGCCCAGAATATTGCAGTCATTTAACGGCCCGTATCTGATGTGGGCTATAATTTCATCCCGAAAATGTTAGGCTATTAACAGGACAACCCATTAGATCTGACGAAATCTTGTGGGCCTGTTCATGGGCCGACTTTTAAACCAATATGGGCCTTTCATTGGTGATTCTTGTCAAGTGGACGGTTGACATCTGTCCCAACACTGAGCCGACACGTGGATCATCGGCGAATGAGAATTTTACACATGGAAAATCGCCATTGATCTGGGCTGTTAACGGGTTATCGGATCCAAACTGAAACCTGATAGCTTAATAGCGCCCCATTACAGTGGATGCCACGTGTCGGTTACCCTTGACGAAAGCACTTCTATGATGAGTGATTTATCATCATGGAAGTGGACACTTCTATGATAACAATTTTGGTAATGTCATGGAACGCTTCTACGACAACACATGTATGACTATCTTGATTCTGTCATAAAATTGTCATGGATGTACACACATGACAAAAAACGTGACCTATTGTGACAAACACGTATCATCATGGAAGTGTATTTTTTTGTAGTGCACCTAGCTACTAGCTATGGACTCGTAGGTCTGTGATGAACTACACATGCATCATCAGAAGGCAGCATGGATGATGTAGAAGCCCTCCATGACTGATTCCCCCTCCGGCAGAGTACTGGAAAAGGCCTCTAGATGGGATTGCGGAAGAACAGAAGCTTGTGGCGGCATAAAATGTGTTTCGGTGTCTCTCTATTCGTTTGGAAATATTTTTGAATTCATAGAAGTGGAATTAGGTCAAACAGAGCTGCGTGGGGCTCACAAGCTCAGGGGCGCCCCTACCCCCCCCCCCCCCCGGGGGTGCGCCCCTCGTTCTTGTGGCTCTCTCGTATCTCGTCTGGTCTCCTCCCGAAGCTTCTATGGTCCCTTGTGGTCTGAAAAAATTAACTCAAAGAACCCATTTGGACTTCGTTTGATATTGATTTTCTGAAAAGCCAAAAACAAACAAAAAATAGCAACTGGCACTGGCACTAGGTTAATATGTTAGTGCAAAAAATGATATAAATAGTATATAAATGCACATAAAACATCCAAGATTGATACTATAATAGCATGGAACAATCAAAAACTATAGATAAGTTGGAGACGTATTAGTTTTTCACCCCGAGGATCAAGAGAAAACCACATTCATGTGCCTATTCAATATGTATGCTACCATTGTATGTGATTTGGCTTTTGTAATGCTCCCGCTACTTTTTGAAGATGTATGAACGAAATAGTTGTCGATTACATTGAAGAGATCATGGATGATTTTTTGTTTATGGAACTTCTTTTGATGATTGTCTTCAAAATCCTGCAGCCATCTCGTCCTTGGGATCGTCACTGGCCTGAGCATTGAAGTGTGCGTGGATTAGGACATTTCCTGTCACAAAAGGGGGGTGTTGATGTTGTATCCTCGTCGGGCAGCTGGATGCTGACCTTTCCTCCTCCATCTCATCCTTGAGATCATCGTCCTCCTCCAGGATGTCGTGGATTAACTCCATATGGGCGATGAAGTGGGATACCAATGGGTTATAGAAGACCGCTTCATGTGTCGACTTCCACCATAAAACTGGCTCGCAAAGGATGAGCTCGCTACCTGAGTCAGCGATAAACTCCATATTTCCACAGAAGAAAACTTGGCCTGGTGCAAAAGTCTTCACGGGCTCAAGATGGCCTATTGGGTTAGCAACAAAAGTCATGGATCCTAAAGCGAAAGTCTAATCGGGCACTTAGACACCAAAGTTGTTGCCGGATCCCATATGGAGCTTGGTTTGGGCAAGCATTACATGTACCTTCCGCACCAATGATGGTGTAGATCTTGGCAGGCCCTTCAGTAGGGTACCGTGACTAGCCGAAAGAACTAAAAGGGAAACCGGAGACCAGTTTTACCCAGGTTTGGGCCCTCAAGGTTGAGGTAATACTCTGCTCTTGCTCGTGTATCTTGACTGGATGTGGTACAAAGAGTACAAGGTAGATCAAGATGATCGTAAGTGTACTGAAGGGTGGAGAATAATGTCTATCAACTAGCCATACCCTGACTTATAAAGGACATCAGGGGATAGGGTTTATAGAGTTGGCCTCCTTGTCTTGCATGGCAAGGATTGAGATGCTAGTTACTCCCTTCTGGTGGGCCCAAGGACCGCAGTCGACAACCTGGGGCTACATATAGTCCCGAGGGTCCCCAGCAGTCCTCATGGGCTGACTTCTAGTGTCCTGACGCACCCCTGGGCCGTGGCATCACCAAAGCTCATCAGGGTCGAACAATGTTCATGTTCCTGCGCCATGCTCCCCTTGGGGCGTCTTTCTTGTAGGTCTCACGGGTTAGAGAGGCGTGTGGATACATGAAGATGATGCTGGTCGCAGGGACGGAAGCAACAACGTCAATGGGGATGCGCAATGTTAGGTCGCAACAAAGGTTGTGATATTTTGCTCTTCGGCTTGTCCGCGGATTTGTCTCGGATTTTTTATTGCTCTGAATTTGAAGTTGTAGCGGTGGAGTCCTAGGGAGGAGATTTTTTGAACTCGCGTACAACTCAGAAAACGTATTTGTATGCTTTGAAATATTTAATAGGTATTGGTTAGAAACTTACTCCTAGTCATTATTTCCTTTCTGTCCCATGTCGCAAATCGTCATCTTATTTGCGAAATTTACATGGATAAGTTTCAACTCAATATCTATATGCATATTTCCTTTGGAATTTTCATGACATAAATAAATTTTTCTTTTGGCTATTTTAGAAAATGATACGCCAAAACCCATTATCATTCTACTTTATTTCCTTTTTTTTCTTTTCCCTTGCAGAACATGTGACTACAGTTTGTCCCATTACCTCGCCTTTAAGGATCGTATGGGAGAAAAAAAGGGTTTCAACTAGGTAGCTAGAAGTTTCTGCACGTAATATCCGCTTTTGTTTTGTGCACTCGATGTTGCAACAAATTGTTGGCTATGCACATTATTTACATCCAAAAAGGCTTTCGCCATGCTTTATATATAAAGCAATGATTGACATACATGATGCATACCACCTGACACCACACACATCGAAGGCAAAGGGAGCTGACAAATAACACCACTACTCCAAATACCCAAAAGCAAACAACAAGTAGACAAAAGAGCATAGCCAAGGATCTAAGGATCTCTTCACCGTGAACGAGCCACCACGAGTAGATGAAGTCACAACTCGACGAACTAAGGACTCCAACGGTGCTTCTAGGCACGAAATGACACCGTAGAGCCGCCACCGCCCCATTCACTGAATCAGGTTTTCACCCAGAGTAACACGAAGGGCGCACGACCACCGTGATGGACCCTTCAGGAAGGAAACGATGCATGCACATCATATGAGATCTGGAGACCGAGAATGCTTTATTTATTTATTTTTTACGTGCAGTAGCTAATAATATATTATGTATCAACAACACTAATACTTTCCCCAGTAGAAATTTACTTCTACTTTGCACATGTTTAAATATCATGGTGACAAATGTGGGTTTTCTTTCTTCCCGTGAAAGAAAGAAAGGCCCTAGGCGTTCATGATTTCCCCGCCTCCCACCGGCGTAGGTACCGATCTTCTTGGTCTTCTCTGGCCTTAGGCCCATGATGGTGCGGTGGATTCCGGCCCTTGCCGATGGGAGGGCTCATGCTTCGTTTTTAGATATTTTTTCAAGCTTTTTAGGGTTTGTATCATGCTCAGGAAGGCGATATGACGGGCGTTCCCTAAAATGGAATAGGATTTTTCTGCCTAGAACCCATCCTGGCAGCGTGTCAAGCGTCGTTGGAGGATGTGTGAAGATGTGCCTCTGGAGGATCTAGCGGGATTCGATCATTATTTGTCTTTGGTGGACCTACGTGGATTCAGTCTCCGTTCATGTGCATTTTGTGTCTACCGGTTGGATCCTTCCGATCTACATTTCTCTTGATCGTTGGTGGTTGTTGTTCTAGTGCGCTAGTTCTTTGGGGCCTTAGCACAACGTCTTCCCGATGGTCTACTACAACAAGGTTTGCCCGACTCTGGAGAAGGAGGGATAATGAAATCAGCGCGCCTTCAGCGACAATGGTGTATACCGGTTGAATTTCTAGACTACGTTTCTCTTCATCGGTGGCGGTTGTTTTTCAAGTGCGCTGGTTCTTTGGGGCCTTAGCACGATGACTTTTCGACAGTCTACTACAACAAGGTTTGTCTGCCTCCGGTGAAGGAGGGGCGATGAGACATTGATTCCACAATCTTGAATCTTTTCCCCTTGATGCCCCCGCTTCAGTCCTATAGGGGCGACTCGGGTGGCTCCAAATCCTAGCCCACAGTCGGCCCTTTGACGACCACCATCTCCCCCATCACCTTCAGAGGGATCCTAGCCCACCGGGCAGTGAGCATCTACTCGATTCGTCCCTGCTGGTGACAATGCACTACTAGGGAAAAGCCTATACACAGAATCTTACCAGCGACGCTCTTCAAAATACCACGCTACTGCTATTTAGCAGCAGCGTGTGTCGCCAAAACGCACTGCTGACAGGAAAATAGCAGTAGCGCGTCCACCGCATACAGTGCTACTGCTATAGTTGCCATGACCTAGCCCCCCCCCCCCCCCGCTAGTTATAGCAGTAGCACACTTTACTAAACAGCGCTACTGCTATTCAGGTTAGCTGTAGCGCGTTTTGGCAAACGCGCTACAACTATCCCTACCTTATCCCCATGCGCACGACCGGCCCTCTCACTCACACTCTCACTCTCGCCCGCGTAACCTCGTCGTGCGTCGCTGCCGCCGCCGCCTTCGTCCGTCCGCCGCCGAGGTACTCCCCTCCTTCCGTCCCTCCTCCATCCTCCTCGCACATCCTCCCTCCGCCTGCGGCCTCCCCTCCCTCCTCCGCCGCCGCCCTCCTCCCTCCGCCTGCGGCCGCCCCTCCTCCCTCCTCCGCCGGTAGCCCTCCTCCCACCGCCCTCGACCTCGCCGCCCCTAGCTACCTCTCCGTCGCCCCCCACCCCCTGCCACTAGTTAGTACTAGATTTAGTAGTAGTAGATGTTAATTTAGGGTTAGCTAGTACTAGATGTTGCTTAGTTAGTACTAGATTTTTAGTAGTAGTAGTGGTAGTTGAACTACTTTATAGTTGTAGTTGAACTAGTTTAGTAAGTAAATTAATAAACTAGTTGAACTAGTTGAATTAACAGAACTAATCTATTTTTAGTAAGATAATTAATATAACTAGTTGAACTACTTTATTTTTAGAAAGAACTAGTTTTTTTTCTATTTATAGTAAGTTTATATTTAGTAAGAACTAGTTGGATTAATAAAACTAGTTGAACATGTCATATTTGTTGTTATTTTTTAGTTTAAGCAATTATTCAGGATGTATTAGTGATAACTTATATGGTTTCAGGTGACCTCCGTCGTCCCCGTCGCCGACCCCCTCCGACTTCCCTGCCGTCGTCCCAGTCACCGACCCCCTCCGACATCGAGGTGAGACCAGCCAAATATCCTTGTATATCTTGTGTTGTTGCTCAAATAGGATATGTGGTTGCCCAAGTGGCCGTTCATGTTCAGTTTACATCTCCGAGTGGCCTATGTTTTGCCGGAGTGTTGATTAATTTCCGTTCCGGCAAATTTCAGGCGCTCGATATGTCCTTTTTTAGCAAAGGTCATGCCGGATTTCGTCGTGAATTCTGGCATGACTTGTGCTAGAATATGTACAAGTTTAATCTTTGAATTATGATTGTAGGAAATGTCGTACTCGGACGACGACGGTCTCCCGGGGGAGTGTAGCTGGTGCCACAACGATCGAGGTATGTGCGACAGGTTCGTTCGGCTGGACGAAGATCGGCACTTCAGCATTAAGCTCGAGGAGACCTTCGATTGTGAAACGGTACGCAACAACGACAAGTGTTTTTTTCGTAATTAAGCATGACTTCAACTATTTCAACGTCTAATTTTCATATTTTACAACTCGACTAGCTTATCCCATGCCATGCAAGACGCTATGTCTTGGAGAGGATGGGTTTTGAAGACCATGAAAATTTCGAAACAAAGAAAATACACCTAAGGACCCATCATGATATGGATTTTGAAGTAAATCTGTGCAATGCTCAGAGCGTAACCCATTTTGGTTGCCAAAATTGGGAAGCACTTTGCAAAATGTATGGTTTTTATGAGGGTATGATTGTCACCATGGATCTTGGTGATCCTGACAGCGAGGAAGACAATATGGACATTTGGGTCCTTGTTGATACGCTTCCGATTGTACCGCTATGTGAGTTTCTCAAACATAGTTATTAACTAATTTATATTGTTTATTTCAAAATAGTTGATAGCTTATTTCCATTGACAGCTTATTTTGATTCTTCAAAGACTGTGCGGAAGATGGTAGATAAAACCCACTACACCGATGGCACCGAATTAACGTATAAGGAGAAAAATCATCTGATCGCATTTTGTACTCTTCTTGAGAATTACAATGACTATTATCGAACTCCTCCAAATTATGGTGAATACGTGCCACTAGTGCATGTGTTGAACCACGAAAACTTCTCTGGAGATACCCTGGTAAGATTTTTTACTATTACGACATCCATGCATCTTTTGCATACTTCTAAAACTAGTACATCATTGCTAACTACAAAGTTATTATTATGTTTTTCAATAGAAACTCCCGATGGATTGTGTGCCTCATCTGATGTCTCTGCATGGTCGCCTCTCAGTTCTGAACATACTGCCAGGTAAATCTACGGAGCTCACCTGTGCATATCGGATTTCTAAAACCCGTGAACACATGATCATCAAAGAATGGAAGAAATGTATGGACATTCGCAAGGAGGTTCTTGGAAGTAACATTCAGCGAAAGGCAAGAATTGGAGACAGGCTAATCTCCATTCTCCATAATGGAGAGTCAGGGGCTATCTTGTTTTTTTCTCTTTTACCTTAGAAAATGTAGGAGGTCTTAATCGAATGTAATAGGTCCTATGAGGTACAATATGTTTATTATGTGGTAATGTGTTAGAGTTGATAATGATGATCTTGAGGAGGTGTTATTGATGTCAATGATGAAAACGATGATCTTGAGGAGGTGTTATATGACAATGATGTATTATGATGCTAAGTTGTTAATGATATGATGATGATGATATTATTATATCATTGAGTGAAAGAACCGTAGATTAGTTTCAAGTGGATGGATATCCACTTGAAACTAGTCCACGGTTCTTTCACCCCATGATGTAATAACTCATTATGATGTAAAAACAATCTCTAAATTCCTGTTGTATGAAAACTTGTGTAAAGGTGTATGAATACAACATGAAAAAGAAAAGAAATAAAATACTAAATAATAGTAGTAGCGCGGGTGAGGAGAAGCGCTACTACTAATTACCAATAGCGATGTTCTGAAGAAGCGCTGCTACTAAGTCAATTTAGCAGTAGCGTGGGTCAAGACACCCTATTGCTAAGCATTAGCTGTAGCGTCTTATTAGTAGCGCTCCTGCCCGCGCTACTGATAGGCCCAAAACCCGCGCTGCTGCTAGGCTTTTCCCTAGTAGTGATGGGTGGGTCCCCGAGGCGGTGGCCTTGTTGGTGAAGGCATCGCTTTGATGACCCACAAGTATAGGTGATCAATCGTAGTGAGTGTCGAACCCAGCGAGGAGCAAAAGGAAATGACAAGTGGTTTTCAGCAAGGTATTTTCTGCAATCACTGAAATAGTCGGTAACAGGTAGTTTGATAGCAAGATAATTTGTAGCGGACAAGTAACGGTAACAGTAAATAAAGTGCAGCAAGGTAGCCCAATCTTTTTGTGGCAAAGGATAGGCCAAAACGGTCTCTTATAATAAGCAAAGCGTTCTTGAGGGCACACAGAAATTTCATCTAGTCACTTTAATCATGTTGGTTTGATTCGCGTTCGCTACTTTAATAATTTGATATGTGGGTGGACCGGTGCTTGGGTACTGTTCTTACTTGAACAAGCCTCCCACTTATGATTAACCCCCTCGCAAGCATCCGCAACTATGAGAAAAGTATTAAGATAAAACCTAACCATAGCATTAAACATTTGGATCCAAATCGGTCCCTTACGAAGTAGCGCATAAACTAGGATGATAACGGTTAGCTAGTAGTGGTTAACTTATGATGATGATGATGAGTTGTGATATCATTTTGATGATGATGAGTTGGTATATTACTGTGATGATGATGAGTTCTTATATCATTATTATGATGATGAGTTCTTATATCATTGCTAGTGTATAAAAATATGTATTAAGGTTGTATAAGTACAATATAAATATGCATAAATGAAATACACAAATTTAGTAGTGGCGTGGGGTACTACCCAGCGCTACAGCTAGTTAGTAGTAGCGCGGGTCAAACACCACGCTACTGCTAACATAAGTAGTAACACGGGTCCATGCCCGCCCTACTACTAAATAGTTAGCTACAACGCTAGTAGTAGCGCCGCCTCCGCGCTACTACTAGGCTTTTACCCTGTGCCACTACTAGGATTATCCCTAGCTAGTAGTGGCGGACGGTCTGGGTCACTGACCGGTAAAAAAAAGACTCAAGCAGGCGCCTCAAACGGGCCTCAAATGTCTATGCTGACCGGCACCCCTCATATCCAGCCCAAATATGGGGCTGTTATGGGGAGGCCCGGGAGCGACCGGGCGCGTTCGCCACATCGGACTGACGGCCGGGTCCCACACGAAATCGCCCAGGAACCCGAAAGACCGAGGGCGTCTCCTTCAGTGGTGGTTGTGAATTTTGTGTGGCGCCGCCCGAGGGCAAAGTCCATTTATTTAAGACGGTCGGCGTCCCCAACCATAGCCATAACCTCTTCCTCCCTCTCCACACCGCCAGCCCGAGCACATTTCTCGTCGTCTCCACCTTCCTCTTCCCTCGCCGTACGACATGGCCCGGCAGAAGAAGACCAGCTACGCTTTGCTAATGCCAGAGCGCCGCTTCCAGATTGAGGAGGATCTGGGTGAGGCGCGCGGGCCGGATCACAGCGGGCCTGCCTCCGGACTCGCCCGAGCCGGAGGAGGGGCAGCAGCAGACGGAGCCCATGGATGGGGCGGATCCAGAGCAAGCGGACGTGACGGAACCAGAGGAGGGGCCGACGCCAGTTGCAGGCTTCACCATGGAGGAGGCCATGGCAGAGTTCACCGTCGCCCAACCGGCGGAGATGGCGGAGGAGACAGCCATCCTGAAGTCCATCCAGGATCCTCCGGCAAGAACAGGTTGAGACTGATGCGCTCTTCGACGAGATGGAAGCGAGTCAGAGGAGGAGCCGGAGTTGTGTCTCCCCCCCCCCCCCCCCCCCATGTTCCCGGAGCTCGGGAGATAGTGGACATCTCCGACGACAACGAGTAGCGTAGTCGAGGATTAGTT
The DNA here is from genome assembly GCF_018294505.1 of Triticum aestivum. Classification (NCBI taxonomy): domain Eukaryota; kingdom Viridiplantae; phylum Streptophyta; class Magnoliopsida; order Poales; family Poaceae; genus Triticum; species Triticum aestivum. The sequence goes on from NC_057807.1 coordinate 275,483,174, forward strand.
GATCTACGTAGTGCGCATATCTTTTCTTTGCATGATTTGTATGGTTTTAAGATTTGATGTACGAGGGTTTGGATGCAGAAAGAGTTATTTGAGGACTGTCCGGTCAGTGCCTGCGGACGCGTCCAGGCACGTCCGTAGGCGTTTGAGGGGCCGGATTTACCAAGTCCGGCTATATATGCTTTTATGATCGTCGCTATGTGACCTATGGACATGGATGTAATTTTTTTTGCTTCTTGTGTTATATGAACTACCATAATGTCTGATGTATAGATCAGAAGATTTTCCAAAAAGAATTATTAGGGATTCAGGGCCAAATAGGAGTAGCTCCGGCCACTCAAAATTTTCTGGGTACAAACGCGTCAGATTTTTACCACCAGCTTGTTGTGCCCATGCTCTGTTGTTTTCGCTGGTGACATGAAGCATGCGACGACGTGCATGTCACATTTCAAGTACGCGTCAGTATCACACAACGCGGTTGTTCACATGGGAAACATGTACGCATACTCCATGGAATCAAAATGTCGTCGATGCCTGTCTAACCTTTATGAGAAAAAGACTTTACACGCTAGCTTTTCGTCGCACGAAGCGAGACAATTAATTGATGGATGGTAGGAAAATGTCGAAACTACCGCAGCCACAATAAGCTAATCTAGTTCAGTAGTCTTGACTCCAGACCAGACGTGAAGCTCGCTCGCTTAACTGGTAGCAACAAGCCGGTCCATGTGTCCGAGTAAGGAAAGGGAACATGCTACGTGCCTTGCATGGTGTCTCATCACGCACCAAAAGTCAGAAGCCTGCCTGTTCAAGATCATGTAGCGCTATATATGTTTCCCTCGTGCCTCACGCACCCAACAAAGATTAGCTTTTAGAGGTGGCAGTGGTATGTGGCTATGTGCTTCGGGAATCTTCACTAGTGTGTACGTAGTAGTACTACTACATAGAGAGAGACACTATTGGCTAGTATAGCAACCTTTTCAGGTGCAGTTTTTTCCGGTGACACGCGTTGTTCTTGCTATGACATCATGTTGATGGTTCTAAGGGCCGCGTGTTCGCGCCGTTTGACAATTCGTCCGTCTACCACCACTCAGCCTGCTCAATGGTTCATCATTGATGCGTTTGATTGCTCGCATTAGGCCCAGTCAGTGCGGGAGATTTTTTTTTGTCTGTTTGGTTTACTGGCTCGCATTAAAATCGTGGCCCGCACGAACCTTAAAGCAGTCCTTAGTCAGGCCCGGTAGGAACGTCCGAATCGGCAGTTTCCAGGGAGCTAGGCTCGAGCGATGGTGTGGGGGGGGGGGGGGGGGGGGATAGCACGCTGCGGGTGGGGAGATGGCGGGAGCAATGGCGCGTCTCCGTAAAAGGGGCGGGACGAATTCGAGTCACCGCCCGCCGATTCGGTCGCCCTATATAGCCAGGGTGACCGCGGCGGCAAAACTCCCGCCATCATTTCCCCCCTCTCGAGCATTCCCTCCGGCGCGGATTCACTTCGACGACGAGGTAAGCGGCGCAACTACTCCGGTGACCAGTTGACCGCGGCGGCGGATCAACTACTCCTCTTCTCCGACGTGCCAGCACCTCCTCCGCGGCTCCTCTGATGGCATCTGTAAGTTCAATCACCCCCTCCTCTCTACTAGTTCTACCTAGATCTGTCGATGTGTAGTAGCTAATTGTGATGGATTTGAAGCATGCTAGGGATTGTTTTCATGTCGGCAAGCATTGATAGCTAGTGGTCATGGATGGATTGGTAATATGCTTAGATGTGTGGCACGCTAGTGTGCAAGAGTTGAACAATATTATCCATGTGTCATGATTACTGCTGTGTTCTGTTGTGTTGAGTTGTGGTATGCTTTGATGGATTTGGTAGTGTTGTCTTCAACTAGGTCATTCATGTGTAAATATGTTACTGCTAGTTTGTGAAGGAAATATGTCCTAGAGGCTTATTCATGATAAAGGTTTATTATTCATACTAGAATTGTATTTATCGGAAACTTAAGTACATGTGTGAATACATAAACAAATACCGAGTCCCTAGTAAGCCTCTACTAGACTAGCTCGTTGATCAAAGATGGTTAAGGTTTCCGAACCATAGACATGTGTTGTCATTTGATAACGGGATCACATCATTAGGAGAATGATGTGATGGACAAGACACATCCGTTAGCTTAGCATATTGATCTTTCAGTTTATTGCTATTGCTTTCTTCATGTCAAATACATATTCCTTAGACTATGAGATTATGCAACTCCCGGATAACAGAGGAATACCTTGTGTGCTATCAAACGTCACAACGTAACTAGGTGATCATAAAGATGCTCTATAGGTATCTCCTAAGGTGTTGGTTGAGTTGGCATAGATCGAGATTATGATTGTCACTCTGAGTATCGAAGAGGTATCTCTGGGCCCTCTCGGTAATACACATCATAAGAAGCCCTGCAAGCAAGTAACTAATGAGTTAGTTGCAGGATGATGTATTATGGAAGGAGTAAAGAGACTTGCCAGTAACGAGATTGAACTAGGTATGAAGATACCGACGACCGAATCTCGGGCAAGTAACATACCGATGGACAAAGGGAATTACGTATGTTGTCATATCGGTTCGATCGATAAAGATCTTCGTAGAATATGTAGGAGCCAATATGGGCATCCAGGTTCCTATATTGGTTATTGACTGGAGAGGTGTCTCGGTCATGTCTACATAGTTCTCGAACCCATAAGGTCCACACGTTTAACGTTCGTTGACGATATAGTGTTATATGGGTTATGTGATTTGGTGACTGAATGTTATTCGGAGTCCCGGATGAGATCACAGACATGACGAGGAGTCTCGAAATGGTCGAGAGGTAAAGATTGATATATAGGACGATGTTATTAGCAAGCACATTGCAAATAATCAAAAACCACAACTATGGTAAGCCATTTTTTTTACCTTGTGCAGCTCACCGGGGGATGATGACCCACAAGTATATGGGGTCAATTGTAGCCTTTTCTATAAGTAAGAGTGTCAAACCCAACGAGGAGCAGAAGGACATGACAAGTGGTTTCCAGCAAGGTAATGTCTGCAAGTGCTAAAATTGTAAGTAGCGGAGTAGTTTGATAGCAAGATAATTTGTAACGAGCAAGTAACGACAGTAGTAACAAAAGTGCAGCAAGGTACCCGAATCCTTTTGAGGCAAAGGACATGCCAAATGGTTTCTTATAATAAGCAAAGTGTTCTTGAGGGTACACGGGAGTTTCATCTAGTCACTTTCATCATGTTGGCTTAATTTGTGTTCGGTACTTTGATAATTTGATATGTAGGTGGACCGGTGCTTAGGTGTTTTTCTTACTTGAACAAGCCCCCTACTTATGATTAACCCTCTCGCAAGCATCTGCAACTACGAGAAAAGTATTAAGAATAAATTCTAACCATAGCATTAAACCTTTGGATCCAATCGGTCCCTTATGGAATAGCGCATAAACCGGGGTTTAAGCTTCTGTCACTCTCGAACCCACCATCTAATAACTAATCCACAGTGCATTCCCTTAGGCCAAAATATGGTGAAGTGTCAAGTAGTCGACGTTCACATGACACCACTAAGAAAATGGCAACATACATATCGTCTAAATATTGAACAAATATCAAGTTCACATGATTACTTGCAACATGATTTCTCCCGTGACCTCAAGAACGAAAGTAACTACTCACAAATGATAAACATGCTCAAGATCAGAGGGGTATTAAATAGCATAATGGATCTGAACATATAATCTTCCACCAAATAAACCATATAGTAATCAACTACAAGATGTAATCAACACTACTAGTCACCCACAAGCACCAATCTACAGTTTTGATACAAAGATTGAACACAAGAGATGAATTAGGGTTTGAGAGGAGTTGGTGCTGTGAAGATGTTGATGAATATAGCCCTCCCCAAGATGGGAGAGTTGTTGGTGATGATGATGACGATGATTTCCCCCTCCAGGAGGGAAGTTCCCCCGGCGGAATCGCTCCGTCGGAGGGCAAAAGTGCTCCTGCCCAAGTTCCGTCTCGAGGCGGCGGCACTTCGTCCCGAATGTCCTCCTCTGATTTTTTTCTAGGTCAAAATGACTTATATACTAGAAGATGGGCACTGGAGGTGGGCCGAGGAGGGCAGCACCCACTAGGGCGCGCCTGGGTCTCCTAGCGCGCCCAGGTGGGTTGTGCCCACACGGTGGGCCCCCTCTGGTACTTATTTGCTCCAATATTTATTAAATATTCCATAAAAAATCCTCGCTAAGTTTCAACTCATTTGGAGTTGTGCAGAATAGGTAGCTTGACGTAGCTTTTTCAGGTCCAGATTTCCAGCTGCCGGAATTCTCCCCCTTGGTGTATACCTTGCATATTATTAGAGAACACTGGTATGCGTCGGTGCTATATAAACAGTTTTTAACTCCTTTCCATGACGGCATTTGGAACCGTCGCCAAGTGAGTGTGGGCGATAGGGGGGTCCTTTCCACACGACCCAGAAACCGTCGGGGATATGCCCTCCTGGCACACACGCTCGACAAAATGAGGTCGTGTGCGACCGGCGAGCGAGCAAATACGGTTATATGTACAGTAGTGCTAAAAAACAATTATACAGGTGAAATCATTTCCGGTCGTAAGTACATCCCACACAGTCAGCCCCCGCTAAACGTTTCCTTTCGTATGTACATTCCACACAGTCCATCCAAGGAATAACTTTCCGTTAGTATGTAGATCCCACACAGTTAATCCAAGAAGTACCAAACATTTGCGGTGCACACAACATCACAAATAGTCAATAATTTTGAAGTGTGTGGGATAAGGTGACTATCGCAAACATTTAATAAGAAAGAACTGTGTGCGATGCTGTTGTTAATCGCACTCATTTTTTCTTGGCTGATCGTGTGTGCAGTGGAGATTGATCACATACGTTTTTTCCTGTTTTTTGTGTGTGCGGTGGAGATTGATCGCACACGTAGTGTATCCTAGAAACGTGTCTGATCTCCACGTCTATCGTAGACATTTCGCTTTTGTAAACCGTGTGCGGTGTAATCCCTAATTAATCCCCAATTAATCCCTAATTTAAAAATCACATTTTTTGAATTTGAAAGTAGGCAATCACTTATTTCATATCCAACCAGGTTTATTACAAATATAGGTTCAACCACGAATGCATAATTCGATGCACAGGTACATATACTGAAGAACTACAAAAGCACCGAGTAAAGAATGATGAACCACATTGTACTAAAGGCTGTAAAGAGAGTGGCGAAAGAGATTCTGGTTGCTGCAGAAGCTGAAGCGGAATGTCCATATTGTGCCCTCCTCCATGCGTAATGCACGCACGACTCTAGGCCAACCCCTTGTGATGGCTGCCCATCCATCCTTCACTGTATTTATTACGACTTCTCGATACTCATTGTAGTTTGGATGAAATACTTTAACCTTCATTGCTTGTCCACTAATCATGTACTTTGCGAGGTAATCTTGAGTGAACTGCTTCGGGAACCACTGCGAATGAAAAAGATTCAGACATTGTTGTCTAACAACTCATTATGGGCAGTAAAAAGAGAAGGCTGCAGAGTTTGTAGTTACCATCCTACAGCTCACAGTTGTGTTGGATAGAGCATAAACAAATAATTTGCTTGCCACCATTCATATCTCTTTGCTAATAATCCTTATTAGTTTCCTTACTTGATGCTTGTTCATGAATATCTCATTTCCCCATACGCAAAAAGGGTCGATGCGTGATTCCTTGCCAAGGGCGTATGTACCTACAAGCAACAAGTCAATATTAGAAGCTAACAAGTGTCCAGGCCTGGATCTATATGCACTACATTATGGAATGATGGGGGAGTACAAGCCGAAGGATGAAGCTAACCTCGGCGGGAAATGGTGGCCACTCCCGTTGTTGTCCTGCATAAGTAGTGGAAAGGCAGGTATAAGTACGGCAACCTTAACATCAAACAAATATAGAAAAGGTAAACAATATCATCTCCAAATGATAGCTTGAATGTGTTGGTTTCAGCATGCTGTTAAAGCATATATAAAATGGAAGGCAATGTTACCGATAACAGGCTTAACAGCCATCAAATATTGCAATTCAAACTAGTATTGTTGAAAATGAATAGAACGTAGGTAATGCTTAAACATCATTGGATCAATGTGTAAAACTGAAATAAAGGGCATGTGTTAACTACAGCAGGCATACTTGGAACCAAATATAGCCGTTCAAACTGGTATTGATGCAGTCGAGCGACATAGTTCCAACTTGCACATAATGAACAACACATTGTAAATGACTGAAATAAACAAGGCATAAATGATCAGTATAACAACCAAATATAGCCATTGAAAACTAGACAGAGTCTCACTGGAACCAACCTAACAAGCAAATAAAGATAAACAGGGCATATGCTTGAAAACTGGACAAATGCTCACTGCAACCAACCTAGAAAGCAAATACAGATAAACAATGTATCTGGTTGAAAACTGGACAAATGCTAAAAAAGCAACCTAACAACCAAATACAGATAAATAAGGCATCTGCTTGATAACTAGAAAAATGCTCACTACAACCAAACTAAGACAAAATACATATAAACAATGCATCGGCTCGATAACTGGAAAAATGCTCACTGCAACAAACCTAACAACCAAACATAGATAAACAAGGCATCTACTGACTATGAACAACCAAATATAGCCATTCGTGAAACTAAAGTGGACAATTCATACTTAAACATCACATAGCCCTATTAAACAATACATTTTTGCATAACTGAAATAATTTAACACGGCACAGTTATAGCACCGCACGGCAAATGCTACTACAACAAAGGGTACGGGTTGGCAAGCTAGAAAAGGTAAAATTTGCTGATAGGATGTTGCCTCACATTTCATGGACGGGATCCTTCCAGTTGGAAGAGCACATATCCATGGTGGAAGAACCTTTGTGGGTGCCTTCCTCGTGCTCGTGGTCGTGGTCGATGAGATCTAACTTGGCAATTGAGGATTCCAAGCTGCGTATAAGGATCTAACGTGTCCTTCAGAAATGACAAAATGGGATTGATGGCGTATAAGGATCACAAATCCTTGACCACTTGGCGGAGGAGATCAGCGGCAGGGCCGTCAAAGAGATCAATGGCTGTTGAACCAGAGGGGTTGGGGATGGACCATGGAACCAGTGACATGGCCCGCGTGAAGCTGTCGCTATCGATGAGCTTGATGTCATAGCCAGCTTTCCCGAGATACAGTAATACGGAAGCCCGCTGACATGAAGCCTTCGACATGGCAACGTAGTCAACGTCTTTGCCGGCTTCCGCAGTGACGTGTTGCTCCAGGATCGACAGGTCGGGGTGAACGGTGGCCACCTCGCCAACGTCCGTTGGAGAGGCCATGATAAACCACTTCTTGGCCGAACGCTCGTCGGGCTCCCCGGGATACGTGGTCGATCTTAGGCTGCAGGGTATGTGGAACTGGTGGGGAGGGACACCGCAGGCCTCATCTAAAAACTCAGGGGAGTGGGGCGGCGGTATGGGAATCGCTGGGTAACCTGAACTTTCTTTATTATCTAATCTAGGAGGAACGGGCAGACCAGCATGGGTTGGCGGCGGCGCCGGTGGTGGCCGAGAGCTAGGGTTCAAGGGGGGCGGGTGGGGTACTGTGGTGGGGGACGGGATTGTGGTGTTTGAGGATATGTCATGGCTACTGTAATTGTGACGTTCGGCTACTGCAATTTTGCTATAAGGTAAGTGCTGGAGGAGTGTGGGCGACGGTTCAAGTACGACGGTTACTAAAATTTGGGTAAATGAGTTAATGCGGGGCGGGAGTGCCCAAGATCGCGCATGGGCCAATAAGCATATGCATGTATGATAATAAGGAAAAGTGGCGGAACCGCCAATTTTTGCAACACTCAAGGCGGGTAGTTTGTTTTTATATTTCTAGCTAGCTTTCTATCGCACACGGTTCATCCTAATTTCTAAATGAACTCACCCGCCTTTAGCTTGCGCAGTCGTGGTGATTTTACAGCGCACTTGCATCGCACACGGTTAAGCCAGTACCTACACCATTTTGCTCGCGCTTGCCTAGTCGTGGTGATTTTATAGCGCACTTGCATCGCACACGGTTAAGCTAGTATCCGCACCATTTTGCTCGCGCTTGCGCAGTCGTGGTGATTTTACAGCGCACTTGTGTCGGTATCCTGGACTTGGGGGTATCTAGTCCTGCCTGCCTGTGGCCCACCACGTGGCTCCATCGGCGGTCTGGTACGGCCCAGCTTCAACATCAACACCGCAAGACCCTCGCGAGGGGCCAAGCCTCGCGAGGCGGATGACGCCAAGACCCCCGAAAGAGTTGGCCTCCTTAGGAGGGCTCCTGAGGGGCGGAGAATTCTAGGCAGCTACCTCATGAGGCTCAGCTGACGTGAGCCATGAAGACCAAGGCCAGGCGGGTGCAGAGCGCAGGTTTCCTCTTTGGTGGAAGGCAGGCAAGCCGCAGGCACGGAGTCCCGAGGAATCAACCAAAGGTTTCCATTCTAGTGCAACAATACCAAGACCGCCAGGACGGCAGGGCGGAGGTCACAGCCGAGCCCACCGCAGCGTCACGACCAAAGGCTTTTCGCAGGCGAAGACTACTTTTGTCGGGATAGACTATACTACTTGTCCCCTTTCAAATCCCGCCATTGTGGAATCCCTTCCCGCTCATATTTGGGAAGAGGACCAAGGCCACTATATATAGGACTTAGCCACCACCATAGAAGAGGACAGAAACCATAACAAGTAAAGCACCACACCAGCTCAAGAACACCTCACCTCCTGAGGCTTGTTCATCCTTTCTACTAGTTCATCCATAGCCCCTCGAGGCAATCCACCACACTACACTGGATTAGGGTATTACACCACAACGGTGGCCCGAACCAGTATAAATCTCTGTGTCTTTACGTCCCTTTGAGCTCTGTGCGCTAGGCTAGGGAGATCGTGAGTAGGTAGGCTGGGCAGGTTGACATCTCTGCATGCACCCCAGAGTTCAAACCTCTCAAGGGTTGCCGGATCCCGAAATCCGACATTTGACATGCCAGGTAGGGGTGCGTCGGATCCTCTCTTCCATCGTTCGATCTGTCTCTGCTCCGACATCTCCATGGCCGACGCGTGCAAGGCTCGCGCCGAGCGTCGGGCTGCAGTCGCCGCCCGCGTCGCTTAGACAGCTCTGGCGGGTTACAGCTGCGCCCGCCGCGCCCGCCGCGCTCCTTCTCTGATGGCCAACGTCGCCACGGGCCCTGTCGGCCACGAGCAGCAAGCTTCATCGCTGCACCCATTGGTGCGCCGTGATGGCCGCACCTCTACTCCGTCACTAACCCCAGCAGCTTCGTCATCCCACTCGCCCCACGGTCAGGTGGACGTGCAGGCCGCTCTGCTCACGGCGTGGGAGCTTCTCCGCTACCGTCCGGTGGGCGTTCTCTACAAGGAGTGGCTCGAGCGTATTGCCAAGCTCATCAGCGTTGCGCACGGGGGCTCCAACGGGCTGGCTCGCTCGCTGCCTCAGCAACCACCTGCAGCGGGCAACGTCGCGCACGGGGCTCCTCCTCCGCCTCCGGCCTGGGGCGCCATCATCGAGCCAAGGTATATGGCTCCACAGCGCGACCCGCAGCGCCCATCGCCGGCTCGGGACGACGTGAGCTGCCAAGTGGTATAACATCCCCAAGGAGAGGCACGCGTGCTTCCGGCACCCCAGCACCAGGCTCGCGAGCCTTCACACGAGGTGGCGGTGCGCGTGCACAGAGACCACGTTCTACCCCCTCGATGACCTCCGGTGGCCACGACAGGATGCCGCGCATTCACTGCGGAGCTCCGCAACGTCGTCTGGCCAAGCAAGTTCAAGCCTGACCTGCCTCCATGCTACGACGGCGCCACAGACCCCGCCGAGTTCCTGCAGCTCTACGAGCTGAGCATCGAGGCGGCCAACGGCTATGAGAAGATCATGGCAAACTGGTTCCCGATGGCCCTCAAGGATGGCGCGCATTCTTGGCTCCTGAACCTGACCGAGGGGTCAGTTTCTTCCTGGGAGGAGATGCGCAGCCGCTTCATTGCCAACTTCCAGGGCACCAGCGACTGTCCGCCGGCTGCAGGCGACCTGCGCCGCGTCAAGCAGCAGCCTGGAGAGACCCTGCATAAGTATATCCAGCGCTTCAACAACGTCTGACTCAAGATTCCCAAGGTGTCTAAAGAGGCCATCATCTCCGTGTTCACCGATGGCGTCCGCGATGTCAAGATGAAGGAGGAGCTAGCCATCCACAAGGACCTCTGCACCGCTCTGGAGATGTTCAACATGGAGAACAAGTGTGCGAGGGCTGAGGAGGGACGCCTCTTCCTCCTTGAGCTCCCTGATGCTGATACAGAAGACAAGAAGACCAAGTCCAAGGACGCAAAGTGCAAGGGGCCAGCAGTGCTGGCGGCAGAGCTAGAGACCAAGCACGGCTGCGACCACCCCGAGTCATCCAAGGGCAAGCGACCGTTCTCCGCCTTCCACAATGTCTACAGCCACAACACCAGCGACTGCCAGGAGCTCAGGGCTCTCCGTGACGGGCGCCTCGGTCGATGCCCCGAGCGCAATGATCGAGGCTATGGTTGCGGAGGTGGTCGAGGTGGAGGTTGCTGGGATGGATGCAATCGCCGTTGGGAATGGCGCGACCAGCCTCGTGAGGACCGCTGGCAGGAACAGCCTCGCGAGGGCAACTGGAGGGAGCATCCTCGTGAGGACCACCCTCAGGGCAATGCAGCTTTGCCTCCTCTGCCTCCACCGCCAGGAACAAAGATCACCACCAGGACGAGGGGGCTGGGGGCTTCTAGGAGCATCGGGCCATCACCTGCATCTTGGGAGGCTCGCAGGCCCCGGCTTCCCACCGTGTCTTCAAGTAGTTCACGCGCGAGGTCAACGCGGCGCTCCCCAAGCTTGAAGCAACTTGCCCTCTCAAGTGGTCCAAGTGCGCCGTCACCTTCGAGTTCACAGACCGTCTCAAGTGTGCGGCCACTGCTGGCGCGCTCCCCATGCTCTGCTCCCCCATCATCAGCAACATGACCGTCACCAAGACTCTCATCGATGGCGGAGCAGGGCTCAATGTTCTCTCCGTCCAGACATTCGACAGGCTCCAGGTGCCATACTACCAGCTGCACCCCACCAAACCATTTTCAGGAGTGACCGACGGATCAACACACCCGATCAGGCAGGTTCGCCTCCCGGTCACCTTCGGCGAGCGCAACAACTACCACACCGAGCTCATTGACTTCGACGTTGCTGACATCCGCCTGCCCTACACCGCCATCCTTGGGTACCCAGCACTGGCCAAGTTCATGGCGGCCACACACCACGGCTACAACATCCTCAGGATGCCAGGAAGCGGCGGCATCATCACAGTCGCCTGTCAAGAGAAGGATGCGGTGTGCTCCCTCGAGCGCGCTTTCCAGGCTGTAGTAGTTGAGAACCCAGAAGATGAAGATGGCGCCCTCTCTCCTGAGGTCGCGCCCAAGACAAAGAAGCTGCAACTAGGCCAGGGGTCTCGTGAGGGAGCATCACTCGAGGACGCGGTGCTGAGCCTCGTGTCTCCGGACGCGACACCTTCACCCATTGCATAGGAAGGCATGCCCGATGCTCCCCTCAAGTGGGCTCGGAGGCTCTCCTCTGGAGGGCCTCAGACCTAGACAATGTCGCGAGAGTGGCGCTCGGGCACCATGTGGAGGCGCTCTTCAGAGCACGCTTCCCAGGAGAAGGCAGCAGGCGTGAGGCACAAGGCGTTCATGAGTCCATCATCAGGGCAATGGAGGAGATTCAGGAAGGAAGGGTTCTGTAAGGCGATCATCGCCTGCCACGAGGCGGAGCTCACTGCCCTAGTGAGGGTAAGGAGTTCCTTGTCTGCATCGACATCCCTGGGCTCAACAAGGCCGCGTCTCGGCAGCTCATGTGGTCGTCTCGTGTCGGCCGATGCGAGGGTCCGCCTCACAGCTATGTCTGCATGCCTTTCGGCCTGGCGGGCGCGGCTGAGGCGTTCCAGCACTGCATGAGGGATGCTCAGGCGGCCTGCGAGGCCAGGCACCAGGCGCTCCTGGCAGAGATGGAGGAGCACCCTCAAGAGCCTTCCAGTCCTTCCGAGCCTCCCGAGGCTCGGCACCTAAGTGGCTCATGAGGAACGGCTTCTGCAGCGCGCGTTTTTTCGCTACTTCAACAACTCTTCAGCAACGGTACCAGGTGACATCTCCCTAGTTCATTCTGCATGGGGGCGCCCCTCAGGCTGCACTATCCCTAGGCCGTGTGGGTCCATCCCTACGGCGTGTATCGTTTTGCATTCTCCAGGATTATCTAACCGTTTCTGTGAATTTTTCTATGATTGTCGCCTCGTGACCACCGCCTCACTACCCTCATGCGCCTGACTAATGCCATTTTTGCATCATTGCACGACACTCACATCGGCACGACGCTTGTGCTCGGGTCTGTCCCTGCAATGCTGATAAACCCGGAGATCGAGCTCTGTTTTGTGGCCCGCCTCACGTACACCACCTCGTAGGGTCCTCGGTGCCTCCGTCTCACATCTGTGGGTCTTGGCCTCCTTTGACATCTAACTTGCAGGTTCACCCCACAGTGAGCCAAAGGATGGCCCGGACAACCACAGTCTAGCCTCTCGAATCGCTTGCATGTTAAAGGGGGGCCTCGCGAGCATCGTGTCTCGGAAGCTCCTACTAGCTCTCCAGCCCTCACCCCTGGCCTTGACCACGGCATCGCGACCTGGCATACCAGCGGCAGCTGAGCTCGCTCGAGGGCTGGGTCCCAAGGAGGTAGAGCACCTTGGCAAGCGAGGTAGGAGGGTGGATAGCAAGCATTGCCTCTCTGATGGACTCTGACCGCAAAAGATAAGTCTCGGCTCGCTGCGGCACCAGTTTCGCTCCACACGCCTCGCCCCGCAGTTCCACTTGGGCAGTTCAACTCCCCCTTTCAATTTTCTGTACAGCTGCTTGCACGCCAAGGGGGGCCTCGTGAGCATCGCGTCTCATGGGCTCTTACCGGACCTTGGACCGCTCACCTCCTAGCCTTGACCATGGTATCGCAACCTGGCATACTAGCGACGGCTGAAGCCTGCCTAGGGACTGGGTCCTGCCGGTGTAGAGCGCCACGTTATCTAGGAAAGAGAAAATCGAGGGACTCAGCCAAACTGGAATACGCACATCCATTACAAAGTCAAAAGGAAAAACAATACTATTAAATACATCTCGATCCTTACAAGCCCCACGAGGGCTGATCTTCATCTCGCACAGGACGAACAACTACAGGGCCCTACGTTGATGGTGATGACGCCGGGCGGCAGCCGCAGCTGCAATCCGGCCTCGGCGGGAGCTCGGCGGCACATAGCTGTCGTCGCTCGACTCCAGGGAATCACTGGGCTCAGGAGAGACGCTGGATTCCCAGGAGTCGTCACTACTACTGGACGAAGCGCTGAAGGGGGCAGCAACATATCTAGCACCCATCACGGCGTCCCTCGAGCTGTCTCCTCCGGGCAGCACTCCAGCCACTCGCCCCGCTCGTTGAAGACCTTGAAGAACAAGGTGGCCGGGCCGTCGTACTCGAAGTGGATCGCCAGGGCTCCCTCCGCTCGGCAAGGCCGGGCGACCTCGCCCCATCCTCGCGTCATGAAGACGTCTCCAGACGGCACCACCTTGACCTTAGCTCCGGTGGCTAGGCTGCTGCACGCTGCGTGTTGCAGCCACAGCTCCACCGGTCCCCTCGGAGGTAGCTCGCTGGCGAAGAACCGAGGGAGTTGGATCCAGGTATCAGGAGGCATCGCCACCCACACTGCGAACTCGCGTGAGCTACCCTCAGCATGGGTCCGAGGTGCGGCCGGCAGGGCAATGGCGGCCCTGCCATCTTCACGAGGCGCCGCTCGGCGGCACACTCCTTCGCCCTGAGCGCGGGCGTATAGGGGGAGAGGGACGCCAGGCGGAGGCCTCGATTGCCAAGGCCTGGCCACCTCTTTCCCCATGCTGGTGTTGTCGGGGAGGCGGAGCCGGTTTCTTCGGCGGGAGAGGGTCCGACCCCTCCCTAGGAGCCTTCCCCTTCTCTGCCGCAGAGAACCTCCTGATTGGTCCCATGGGAGCAAGACGGAGAGGAGGAGAAGCAAGCAGGAGCAAGACGAAAGAGAGATGGGCAGGGGCTCCACCCGCTCACACGTTTATAGCTGGGAGAAGGTAAATCGTCGACCTCCCACAATTTCCAGTAATGAAAATCCTATCTTCATGCAGCATGCAGTTGTCAAGTCGAGCAGTTGCCGAGGCAGCGTGGGGAAACAGAGTCGCCCACCTCCAATCAATCACCACGCGTCAATAAGGTCGTAGGCGGTTCGGGCCCGCGGCACTCCGCACTTGCCCTTTGGCTTCGCCTGGAAGCCAAGTCCGAGCGCGCCTTGGGCCCTCGGATGAGGGAGTCCTCGATTAGGGGGTCCTCGGACGGCTGGACTATATACTTTGGCCGGACTGTTGGACTATGAAGATACAAGATTGAAGACTTCGTCCCGTGTCCGGTTGGGACTCTCCTTTGCATGGAAGGCAAGGTTGGCAATTCAGATATGTAGATCTCCTTCTCTATAACCGACTCTGTGTAACCCTAGCCCCGTTCGGTGTCTATATAAACCGGAGGGTTTAGTCCGTAGGACAAGAACAATCATAATCATAGGCTAGCTTCTAGGGTTTAGCCTCTACGATCTCGTGGTAGATCAACTCTTATAATACTCATATCATCAAGATCAATCAAGCAGGAAGTAGGGTATTACCTCCATCGAGAGGGCCCGAACCTGGGTAAACATTGTGTCCCCCGCCTTCTGTTACCATTAGCCTTAGACGCACAGTTCGGGACCCCCTACCCGAGATCCGCCGATTTTGACACCGACATTGGTGCTTCCATTGAGAGTTCCACTGTGTCATCATGGTAAGGCTTGATGGCTCGCCTTGTTGTCAAGGACAACATCACCACTGGGGGGGCTGCCTGTAGGCCAAACTCTCCGACTAGGAGGCTTCGTTATGGCCGCCTGTTCGGCCGTCGCGCCAACGATGACTTCTCGGGTCATCAAAAATAGCCTCCACGTCAGCTCGGAATTCACCGAGCAGATGGATCCAATGGAGCTCTCCTCCTTGAACGAGCTCTTGGATCACATCGGACTATGATCGGATCGGGCTTAAACCCGATCAAAGGGAGATTGACTCTCCGCCGGTCACCCACCAGATAGCGGTGGTGGAGGAGCAATGCAGCGATTCTTCCTCTATTTTGAGGATGACCTATGTCCGGATTCCCGAGATCTCCGAGCCGGATACCCGTCTACGGGAGGACATGGCCCAAGCTCCGAACCTAGAATCGGACAGCGAGCTAGAAAAATTGGGCAACATCCCGGAGCCCGAACTGCCCAGCTCGGAAGCTCCTCTACCCCTGGGTCTCAGATCGGGTCAGGGTTTGGACCTAAATCTACCCACCCACCTAGACACAAGTGATCTTTCCCACATTAGACAAGAGCCCCAAGAGACAGTACATCACTTCTGGGCCAGATTCCTCCTTGTAATGAGTATCGGTGTCAAAACCGGCGGATCTCGGATAGGGGGTCCCGATCTATGCGTCTTAGGCTGATGGTAACAGGAAGCAAGGGACACAATGTTTACCCAGGTTCAGGACCTCTCGATGGAGGTAAAACCCTACTTCCTGCTTGATTAATATTGACGATATGAGTAGTACAAGAGTAGATCTACCACGAGATCATAGAGGCTAAACCCTAGGAGCTAGCCTATGATGATTATGATTGTGATCGTGTGCGGCTTTCTAAGGACCAACCTCTCCGGCTTATATAGACACCGGAGAGGGCTAGGGTTTATAGGGAGTCGGTTACAAGGAGGGAAATATAATATCTGGATCACCAATCTTGTCTTCCACGCAAAGGAGAGTCCCATCCGGACACGGGACGGAGTCTTGAGTCTTGTATCTTCATGCTCCAATAGTCCGGACAAAGTATAGATTCCGGTTGTCCGGATACCCCCTAATCCAGGACTCCCTCAGTAGCCCCTGAACCAGGCTTCAATGACGATGAGTCCGGCGTGCAGTCTTGTCTTCGGCATTGCAAGGCGGGTTCCATCTCCGAATACTCCAAAGTAATTATCGAACACTTAGACCGTGTCCAGATCTGCGAGATGATTCTCACATACAATCGTAGGGAACATAGCATAAATCTGATCTGCTGGCAATCTTCGTACATCGTGCCCTTGCATCGTGGCCCGGCCAAACATGAACTGGTGTTTCTTGGCCCTACCTTGACTCGCATTGCGAGGCGGTTTTATTGGCACGCCCTACCAAAGCAGAGATCGTGTTCCTCTTATTACGGGATCTTCCATCAATACGGGCGTGCGCAACACCATGACGACCGTTGGTATGACTCCGTGTGTTTTTAGATAAGTCTCAAGTGGTCACGCTGAGGACTCTTGATATTCACCTCCTTTATAAAGGGGCCGAGGCCTATACCTCTTTTCCACCACCCTTGCGCCCTTTCGCATCTCGAGTTCTAGCACCCGAGACCCAAACTCAAACACCCCAGATCCCCCAATATGTCCGGACCCAACTCCCAGGGCCGGTGGGTGGCCTCCTCTGAGTTCCGCTCGGGCCCTCCATCACAATTGGCGTCATGGACCGACGTAGGACGGAATTGGGGGGCCGCTAGTGATGTACCAATACTGCAGAGCCGTATCCGCGAGCTTATCGAGAGGGACATAAATCTTGTCAGCATAATTCAAGTAATGATAATCCGACGGATGTTGCCCTGCAAACGTCGGCCTCTCCGGATGTGGGAGTTCAATCCAGAGGGTCCGTGGACTATTAAGCACTTCTTCGGCCTGAAGCTCGAAGGGATGTGTAAATTATTCTTCGGACCACAAGTAAAGTGTCCGGACACCATCGAGGATGCGGGCCTAAGTTGCAATCGCTTAGATACCCAAGTAAGTAATCTTGAAACTGGACACTTCGTTTATATTTGTCATAGTCATTTTTCTGAAAATCCTCCTTGGCCAGGAATGGCTCAGTAAGGCGGAGAGAATCAGGTGTCCGGCGCCACTTCCCGAAGGCTCGCCTAGTCCAACAATAGCCAAGATGCTTGGCCGGGTGCTCAGCAAAATGCCCTCAGGGAAAGATGAAGGGAAGAACCGAGAGGCTGAACTTCACACACTGCGCATCCACACCGAGGGAATTGCGGCCTCCCCTAAGGAGGATAGTCCGGAAGGGGAGTCTAAAGCCTCCTCCCCACGCGGGAAGAAGAGGGCCGCCTCTGAAGACTTGGAGACGGAGGTGCCCAAGCAGGGGAAGAAAGCGTCACCAGGGGGCCCTGCCCTGAAGGGCATCCTTACCGCGTCATGCCCGCCAACGGGCCAGCCCTCCACCGAGCTGTAAGCTACCTGTAAATTCGAAGGTACTATTTTTCTCCGAGTACACGAACCAGGATCCATTTTGCAGTCCGGCTAGCAGCTCTTCTCAACAGAGTTCGTCTTCGGGGGATCTTCCTCCGGAGATGATGGAGAGTGAGACCCCACCAGCCTCTCCGCCTCATGAGGCGGGCGACACCAAGATGTCGTCACGGAGGAGTCCGGATCTGCCGAAGCCAGAGGCTAATCCTTCAGTCGCCCTGAGCCCGGAGCGTTCGGCTCCCACGGGGGGCAAGGAGAAGGGTTCGGCACAGTTCAGTGTCCGGCCGGACATACTGACGGGCCTTCTGGAGCGAGCTGCGCTCTCGGAGGAGCACCGCTCATTAATGAGCATGGTGCTCAAGAAGATTTCATCTGCCACAAGCGGTTTAAATGAAGCATTTACGAGCCTGCTCAGAGGCTTTGAGGTATGTTGTAAAAAATACACGAGTTTTGGCTATGATGCACGCACTAGGTGTGCTCCGTATGCATAGTAGCCCATGAGACTCTGGTTGCCCGCCCTAGGCGGCAAATGGAGGATCATATTTCGTAAGTAATGATTGCACTGTACATATGACCAGGTATCTAAGGGTCCGGCAGCCGACCAGTCCGTTGAGGTTGCCAAACTAAGGAGGCAGATCGGATCTATTGACGCCGATATCACGCTGGTGAACGAGCGATTGAACAAGTCACAAGGTATGTGCTCTGCTTTCCTTATTATGTTGTATAGGAAAATATGAGAGGGGCATAATATTAATGTGACGTGTTTGGACTGCGAACGGAGCTGCTGCCGTGGAAGCCCTAAGGGAGGAACTTGCCCAGGCCAAGGAACAAGCTGGGGCTAGCAATGCGGCTGCCCTAAAGGCGGCCGAAGAGTTGAGAGCCGAACAGGCTGCTTATCGCCGAAGCAAAGACAAGATAGCCGAAATTGCTATGGAGTTGAAAAATGCCGCCGACCGGTATGAGCTCCTTAAGAAGGAGAATCAGGTTAATTTGGCTGACCTGAACAGAGCACTCTATGCGGCCAAGGAGGTGCGGACTGAAATCAGGGATGTGCGGGAGGAGCTTCGACAGGCCGGCAAAATCGTGGCCCAGGGCTCCTACTTACTGCGGATGAAGTTTTTGGATCCGAAGTATGCCCTCCTGGATCGATGCTGGAGTCCTGCAGATGCTTATGCGGACTTGGCGAAGAGTACAACTGATGCCGCCAAGTTTTTCGAGGATCAAGGTGATAAAGAAGTGGAGAAGCTGTTCTGGTCCCAATTCAATGCTCCTGCGCGCCCATTGCCGTTGAGTGAGAAGATGGCTGCCGTGGCAGAACTTCATAGGCTGTCCGGGCTTGCCATGCGGTCTGTAATAGACCATCTTTGGCCGAAGGAGCTGAAGCCGAACAGTTATTTTGGTTTGGTGCAACAATTCCTCGGCGTCGTATCTCAAATTGATGCCATGAGGAGGTCGGCGTGTATAGAGGGTGCACGGATGGCACTTGCCCATGTTAAGGCATATTGGTCGGATATGGATGGCACCCTCATCGCGACCCAGAATCCGGCGGGAGGCCAGGATCCGGCCGAGCACTACTTGGAGCAGGTAACAGAAGGTGCTTGCTTAATAGAGGCTCAGTGCTCGAAGAATGTCATGTTCGAGTGACAACTCGTGTCATTGTAAAAACAATGTTATTTTGATTATGAGGCTGTATTTATACTTATTGCTCGAAAGTATTATTTGTGCCTCCTGTGCGGCCGTTTTTATGTATATGTGTAATTCTGAAGGTTAGCAGTCGTTGGCTTCAGCCCCCATGCATACAATGCGGGGATGTTCGCGAAAAATATGCATAATCACTCTTGATCCAAGGTCTTGGTCCATTAAGGAGGTGATCGCACGTCGAACTAGGCAACCGGACTATATAGCTGTAACACTTTCACTTAGCCATAGGAGTTTGACGGTGGGGCTACTATGTAGCCCCTAGTACTTTTGCGTGCATCCGAATACGGGCGCGTGTGTACATGACCGGGAAACGGTCCTTCGTTAATGCGGAGGAATCCTAAAGATTCTGGTAAGTCTTCGAGTGGTTGAACAGTCTCTCGCTGTATCATGACAGTCAGTTTTCGGCTTTCTCTACGGAGGTGCTCATCCGGAATAACCAGGGCACAATCGCAATAGTTATCCTTTGGCCGCCTTAGCCGATAAGAATGGAACGTAAGGCAGCAAACCCAGGAGCCGGGCAAACCTAACATTTGACCAAAGACATGATTCAGAGTTGATGCATATAAGGCCAAACTCGTGACGCTGAACACTCCCGAAGGTATTCGGACTTTGTAACAGAAAATGGGCTGAAGAGCGCCTTTTTCATTATAAACCCTGTATTTCCAGATACGTGCATCGGTCTGTCGTGGCGAAATGTCAATAACGGCAGTATCCTCTGTGGGTGTAGTACCCACGGGATGTGTGAACAACAAGAGGCAATATAAAAGGTTTACACAGGGGCTTAATCTAAAGAGAAACCTTTGAGCGGGGCCCTGCTGCACGTCTGTGCCTTTGTCTCCGTTGTGCTATTTCCTGGAAGGGTATTGCACGCATTGTGTCTGTAAAAAAAGAAAAACTCGTGTAAAAGAGTACGACGTAAGCGTGCGATAGATGGTAAAAGTGTAAGGCATTGGCCTGTAAATAAGGTCAGGCCATCGGTGGGGTTTTATTAAATATTTATAGCCCCTGGTGTCCTCTATGGGATTACATATGCTGCGCCCTGGCTCATTTTTATCCGGGCTGTCGGACTCGTCTAACCGTGTCCGTGGTCTTGACGACCAATCATGCTTTTTGGTATCGGAGGCCGCTTAGAGTCTGGCCGCTAGATCCATCGCGTATTCCTCCGCGCGTGAAGAGCGCTCTATGTTTCCGTTAATGGTGATGACGCCACGTGGATCGGACATCTTGAGTGTAAGGTAGGCATAGTGTGGTACTGCGCTGAAGTGGACGAAGGCCGCTCTTCCAGGCAATGCGTGATAGCTGCTTTGGAAGGGTGCGATGGTGAAGAGTAGTTCTTCGCTTCTGGAGTTGCCCGGGGAGCCGAACGTTACCTCCAGCACGACGGAACCCCTGCCATAGGCTTCAACGCCTGGTATCACCCCTTCAAAGGTGGTGTTGCATTGGCTAATTCTGGATGGGTCTATCCCCATCCTGCGGACAGTGTCCTGGTATATTAAATTGAGACTACTGCCGCCGTCCATGAGGACGTGGGTGAGATGGTATCCGTCGATTATTGAGTCAAGCACCAAGGCCTCTGATCCTCCGCACCGAATACTAGTCAGGCGGTCCGAGTGATCAAAGGTGATCGGACAAGCCATCCAGTAGTTAGGTGTGGGTACGATGGGCTCTATAGCATACGCGTCGCTGAGTGCGCATTTGTGCCTTCTTGTGGATGTGTGAGTCGCGTGGATCATGTTTACTATTTTAACCTTTGGTGGGAATTTTTTCTGTCCCCCAGTGTTCGGCTGGCGAGGTTCATCCTCGTCTTCACTTGGTGTTTCCCTTTCCTTGTGTTCGGCATTTAATTTGCCGGCCTGCTTGAAGACCCAGCACTCTCTGTGTGTGTGGTTCGCAGGTTTGTCGGGGGTGCCATGAATTTGGCACAGTCTGTCCAGGACTCTGTTCAGACTGGACGGTCCCTCTTTACTGCCTTTAAATGGCTTATTTTGCTGACCGGGTCGAGAGCCCCTGAATCCGGCGTTGACCGTTGTGTTGTCCGAGCTCTCTTCCTTGTTTTGATGTTTGTTTTTATTACGCCGTGGCTTCCCGTTGCCATCCCTTATTTCGGATGTGCTGGGGTTGCTGGTGCCTTTATGGGCCAGCCAGCTATCTTCACCCACGCAAAAGCGGGTCATAAGACTTGTTAAGGCTGCCATTGTCCTTGGCTTTTCTTGGCCGAGGTGTCTGGCAAGCCACTCGTCGCAGATGCTGTGTTTGAATGCCGCTAAGGCTTCGGCATCCGGACAATCGACAATTTGATTCTTCTTAGTGAGGACTATGTTCCAAAGCTTGTGGGCGGACTCTCCGGGCTGTTGGATTATGTGAATTAAATCGTCCGCATCCGGAGGCCGGACATAAGTCCCTTGAAAATTGGCCCTGAAAGCGTCTTCGAGTTCCTCCCAACTTCCAATTGAATTTTTGGGGAGGCTTTTCAACCAGTCTCAAGCTGGTCCCTTCATCTTGAGGGGAAGGTATTTGATGGCGTGGAGGTCATCCCCACGAGCCATGTGTATATGCAGGATAAAATCCTCGATCCAGACCCCTGGGTCTATCGTTCCGTCGTATGCCTTTATGTTCACAGGTTTAAAACCCTGTGGAAATTCATGGTCCAGTACTTCTTCGGTGAAGCACAGGGGGTGAGCAGCCCCTCTGTATCTAGACGTGCTGTGGCATGCCATCGGTTGTTGTTGTGTCTGGTGTTTATTCCAAACTGGTATCCGATCGGTATGATCGTTTTGGTGACCATAGTCCCGCGCCGGGGTGTGTCCTTTAGATCCGTAGATGGACCTAACCGCGCCGGCTTTCCTATCAAGGTGCTCACGTAAATTGTGTGTGGCGTCGATAGCTGCTCTGTTGCGGTTATGAAGTGGTTCATCCGGCCTCCTGGTCGTGTTGTTCTTTGGTGGAACGGCCTCGTCATCGAATTCTGGCAGCAGCTTGCTTTTTGGATAGCTCTTTGTATGGCGATCGTCACCGTATCTTTCTTCAGTGTCTAGCACTTTATTCCATCTGCAATTGAGCGTTTCCTGTGCGGCCTTTAACCTCTGCTTCTGCTTCTTCAGGCTTCTCGCAGTGGCCATAAGCCTTCTGTGGAGGTTATCTCGTTCCACGCGTGTTTCCGGGACGATGAATGCATCGTCGTCTGGACTATGTTCTTGTCCTGGGGCGGTTTGATGAACTCGTCCCTCGAGATCATTGTGATCGGGGTTCTGCTCCGGACTGTGTTCGGCATGACCTGGCTCGTCCTGCTCCATCGCTGGGTCCGTATGGTCGTTGTTGCCTTTGAAGTTGACTGGGTATCGATCTTTCTGGCGCTCTTGTCTCTATTTTTACTGTTGCTGGACTTGGAGCGGTGTCTGCGTCGCCGCTTTGGTTTTTGCCCGGGGGTTTTATCTTCCAGATTGTCGCCGCCGTCCTCCTTAGGCATCTCAACCATGTATATATCGTGCGACGGGGTGGCTGTCCACCGCTCTGCGAGCGGTGGTTCCTGTTCTTCTCCTACATCGTCGTCCATACCGTCGATGTTTTCGGAGTCGAAGTCAAGCACGTCAGTTAATTCATCGACCGTGGCAATGAAATGGGTGGTGGGTGGGCAATGAATTCCCTCGTCGCCTGCTTCCCACTCGAGCCGGACATAGATCGGCCAAGAGTCTCCTGTCAAAGAGAGAGATTTTAACGAGTTCAGCATGTCGCCAAAGGGCAAGTGCTGGAAGATATCCGCAGCGGTAAACTCCATTACCGGAGCCCAACCAGGCTCGGCGGGCTCAGGAGCGCGCGGACTGGAACCTACAACCAGATACGAGTCCGGTGGTCCGGAGTCACAGGCTTCCTTAGAGGTGAGGCTTGAGTTCGGCTCTACCGCCGATGAGTGTGCGGCCTGCAGGGCGGGGTCCATTCACCCGTCCTTGGGCTGCGCAGTCCGCTCCGGATTTAGGTCTAGGGCTACTGCTGGGGTGATATCCCGAGCATTGCCCGACAATAGGTCTAAGCCGTGCCCATCGTGACTGTCCGATGCTCCTGGACCAGGCCCGATTCCGTCGAAGATCACGTCTCAGTGGATATCGGCCGTGTGGTTCAGGTTTCCGAACCTGACCTGGTGGCCAAGGGCACAGCTGTCGATCTGCTCTAGATGGCCAAGCGAATTGGCCCGCAGTGTGAAGCCGCCGAACACGAAAGATCTGTCCGGGGAGAAAAGTCTCGCCCTGGACCGTGTCGTTGACGCTTGAAGGAGCCATCAAGCCTTGCAGCGATGACACATAGGAACTCTCAATGAAAGCACCAATGTCAGTGTCAAAACCGGCGGATCTCGGGTAGGGGGTCCCGATCTGTGCGTCTTAGGCTGATGGTAACAGGAAGCAAGGGACACAATGTTTACCCAGGTTCGGGCCCTCTCGATGGAGGTAAAACCCTACTTCCTGCTTGATTAATATTGACGATATGAGTAGTACAAGAGTAGATCTACCACGAGATCGTAGAGGCTAAACCCTAGGAGCTAGCCTATGATGATTATGATTGTGATTATGATCGGCCTTATAAGGACCAACCTCTCCGGTTTATATAGACACCGGAGAGGGCTAGGGTTTACAGGGAGTCGGTTACAAGGAAGGAAATATAATATCCGGATCGCCAAGCTTGTCTTCCACGCAAAGGAGAGTCCCATCCGGACACGGGACGGAGTCTTGAGTCTTGTATCTTCACGCTCCAATAGTCCGGACGAAGTATAGAGTCCGGCTGTCCGGATACCCCCTAATCCAGGACTCCCTCAATGAGCAAGGTCAAGGACTGTCGCGAGGAAGACGCAATATCATTCTTCTGGCAAAATTGCATGGACAGGGGAATCCTCAATGCCATAAGTCGCTGACTTGGCGGACATAGTACAAAAGTACTGTGCGATGGAAAGCGCCTGGAAAACCCAAACAAAATTCTGGGATCCTCCGGCTCTCACTAAACTCCTCGTCTGAACTAAAAGGGTGCACTCTCGCAAGTCACCCAATTCAATTGCAAAGAAACCAAAGCCCACTACAGGGCGTGGAACCGTATTGGAGGGATGGCTCAATGGGCCATGCAAAATTCACAGTACACCGGATACCATACCAACACACAGCCTTAGAGCATGTTGGATACTCCGGCAGGTGGCCAAGAGCGGCGAGGATCTCCTCATCAACAATACCGCAGAGCACCATCCCGCAGAAAATAACAATACAGTATTGACAGTCTTCGAGACTTTCGCCTCAAATAATAGGCGCAAGCGAGCACTCCGCAGCCTCGCCAAAGTCTGCCATGTTGCAGTAATGAATCCATGGAACGACACGGCCATAACCTTCAATGCCAGTCACAAACCTCAATTTCGAACAGTCCGAGCACCAGCCTCTTTGGTCCTTAGTCCAATTGTGGATGGCTTCCGGCCTACTAAAGTGCTCATGGATGGCGGTAGCGGACTAAACCTCATCTACGAGGAAACTATTAACAAAATGGAAATAGACAAGAGCCGCATTGAGCAAAGCGGCACAACCTTCAGAGGAATCATCCCTAGTCGGGAGGCAAGATGTGGAGGAAAAATCACACTAGATGTGGTATTCGGCACGTCGGAGAATTATAGGTCCGAAGAAATCACATTCCAAGTGGCCCCGTTCAGTAGCGGATACCACGCCCTTTTAGGGCGGGATGCATTCACGAGCTTCCAAGCTATACCCCATTACGGGTGCATGAATCTCAAGATGCCCGGGCCCAATGGAATCATCACTCTAGCTAGTGATCCGGACGTAGCACTCCACGTCGAAAATAAAAACCACCGCACTGGCCCTTGAGGCATTATCCGAAGCCCTCGCGACCGAAGAACTTACTGCGCTGCGCTCCACGGTGGACAGGGATGACGTGATACTTGACAAATGACCCAAGTCCACCTCTTTCAAACCAGCGGACGAAATAGTCAAATTCCAGGTCCACCCAACGGACCCTACAAAAACACATCCATCAGGGCACAGATGAACCCCACAATAGACGCCGCACTGTGAGAGTTCTTGCGTGAGAATTGGGACATCTTCGCCTGGCATCCTTCAGACATGCCAGGTATCCCACGCAGGCTGGCCGAGCATAGCCTAAACATACTGAAGGGATACAAGCCGGTCAAGCAGACTCTTCGGCGCTTTTCAGAACCTAAGCGACAAGCCATGGGAGAAGATCTAGCCAAGTTACTCGAGGCCGAATTCATCAGAGAAATAAAACATCCGGACTGGCTAGCAAACCTGGTGATGGTACCAAAGAAGGACAAATCCTGGCGCCTATGTGTCGATTTCAAGGACCTCAATAAGGCTTGCCCCAAGGATCCCTTCCCCCTCCCCCGCATCGATCAAATCATCGAAGCTACTCCAGGACACGACTTGTGCTTCCTTGACGCATACTCTGGATACCATCAAATCAAAATGGCAGAGTCCGATCAAGCCGCAACGGCATTCATCACACCATACGGCCCCTTCTATTTTAATACCATGCCTTTCGGGCTCAAAAATGCCGGTGCAACCTATCAACGCATTATTCAGACATGCCTGGAAAAACAAATCGGCAAAACAGTGGAGGCATACGTAGACGATGTGGTCATCAAAACCAGACACGCCGAATCTTTAATAGACGACTTGAGGCTTACGTTTGACAATCTCCGAACATATGACATCAAGCTCAACCCGGAAAAATGCGTTTTCGGCGTGCCTGCCGGAAAGCTCTTGGGCTTCATCGTTTCCAATAGAGGAATTGAAGCAAATCCGGCTAAAATCCAAGCTCTGTCATAGTTGGCTACCCCAACAGACCTCAAGCAAATCCAGAAATTAACTGGATGCATGGCTGCCCTAAGCCGCTTTATCTCCCGATTGGGAGAAAAGGCACTACCTCTTTATCACCTTCTTTGATGCACCGAACACTTCGATTGGACGGACGTGGCTACGGCCGGACTAGAAGAAATAAAGGCCCTCTTGGCCAGAAATCCAATCCTGGTCGCGCCAAATATCGGCGAACCCATGCTGTTATATATAGCTGCAACTCACCAGGTTGTAAGCGCAGTGCTCGTCGTCGAACGAGAGACGGACGGACATAAGTTCCCACTTCAAAAGCTGGTATACTACATATCCACCCTCCTCACTCCATGCAAGTCACGGTACCCACATTATCAAAAGATAGCATACGCGGTCTTCATGATATCCCGGAAACTACGACACTACTTTCAAGAGTGTTAGATCACGGTGGCCTCTGAAGTACCACTAAACGGTATAATAAATAACCGCGATGCCGCGGGCCAGATTGCTAAGTGGGCTATCGAGCTCCTCCCGTTCGACATCATATACAAACCACGGCGAGCCATTAAATCGCAAGTACTAGCTGACTTCGTCGCGAATGGACAGAAGACGAACTCCCTAAAGAGTACGGCACGTACTCCAATTGGATCATGCACTTTGACGGCTCTAAGATGTTGGCTGGTCTAGGAGCAGGCGTTGTCCTGACATCCCCAATCGGAGATATAGTCCAATACGTACTCCAAATATTATACACAGACTCCAACAATGCAGACGAATATGAGGCTCTGTTGCATAGACTTTGGATGGTAGTCTCCGTGGGCATTCAACGCCTAGAAGTGCATGGGGATTCGAACCTCGCAATATCTCAAATAAATGGAGACTTTGACACCAAGGACCCAAAAATGGTGGCTTACTGCAATGTCGTGCTCAAAATGTCAGCTCGGTTCGAGGGGCTCGAATTCCACCATGTGGTCCGAGAAAACAATCAAGCGGTGGATATCCTCGCCCGCATCGGCGCTAAGCGTGACCCCGTCCCGCCTAATATCTTCTTGGAAAGGATGTTCAAGCCATCCGTGGTGTGGGAAGGGGAGACCAGCAATACCAGTCCGGATCCGAACACAACCCCAGATCCCGAACACTCTGACGTAATCGGAGGCTCCGCCACCGAAATAACACCTTCGGCCCACGTAATTATGGCTGTTATCACCCCGTGGACAGAACCCTTCTTAGCCTACCTAAATAGGCAAGAACTCCCTGAGGACCAAAATGAGGCACATTGCATTGTGCGGTGCTCTAAAGCCTACAAGGTTCACGAGGGAGAGGTTTAATTTATGTTTTCCCTTCTAACCACATCATATATATTTATATTATTACTATTATCGTATATTTAATAGAGACTTATATATACATTATAAAAACATCCCACGTCTTATTAACTTATAAAAGTAAATGTTTAACAAAAGTTGGCAAGGAAAATCCTGGTTGTTTTTGACTGACAGGCAAGGAAAATCCTGGTGATTGCGTACAAAAGCTTGCGAAGATTTTAAGGACCAATATAATAATAACGCGCTCAATTTTCTTTTGAGCAATTACTCACTAATTTGTTAATTTTATATATATATAATGTGTCGCTCCGGTTTATTTTTTCATTTTAATTTCTCCTTCTAACCTAACATTATATATAGAACAAGCCCAGCTAATTCGTGTATTTCAAGAAAGTGCAAATGGGCTGGGATTTCTTAGAAAATATTAAATGGGTCGCATTGACGAGAAATTATTTGTTCACCTAGCCCAGCAAATGGACTGTAAATTCTAGAAAACATGGGCTAAATATATGCCACATTTTTGCAGGTTGACATGTGGGCCAATAGGTCGAAGCCTACGCAAGGCATTGTCAACTTGGTCAACAAATAATTCTAACATCCATAGCCATTAGATATATATCCAACGGCCGGCATGCACCTTCAATTTCTCGTCTTCTTCCTCTAGTGTCGCCAGGACTACCTGCTCTGGCCTCCGACGGCTAGCGGCTTTGCTTAGCATGCATTGCTGTGAAGTGCTACCCCACTGTCGGCTAGGCTATCCCTCCACCCCTCCACACCTCCTGTTATTCTCCACCAGCTGCAGCCCCACGCCACACTAGAACCAGTTATAACCCTTGTACTCCTCTCAATCTGCTAATCCACTGCCGCATCCTCCCATCTTCGGCCATTCCCGTCTGGGGCCTCGCCGTCGTCTACCACCTTGCTGCACTCAGCGCGGCATGGTTAACAAGCGGGAGTCATCGGAAGAGGACAATACGTGGAGAGCCAGACAGCTGGGACCCACGAGGTCCATAGTCGCACGCTGGATCCCACCGGCTGTATCTTCACGCGGAAGAAAGTGCCTCCTTGTTATGCGAAAAAACTATTGCTCCCGATGATAGATGGGACCCGGCAGATTTGGTGGCTCACTTGTGGGACTACTAAACGGACATGTACGTAGGGCTTTATCAACATAATCAACAAATGATTCTAGAAACTGGACCGTTGGATGTTAATCCAACAGTCATGCTGCTTCTTTAATCTCTGTTCTTGCTCCTGTCTCCCGTGGGCGGTAGTGCTGCCGCGCACCCAAACCAGTCAAGTTTCCCACTCCTCTCCATCTGCGACTCCACTGCCGCGTCTTCCCCATCTCCGGGTCGTTCCAGTCTTGGGCCTCCCCGTCATCCATCGGCCTTGGTGCACTTGGCTTGGTGTGGTCAACATGGTCAACAAATGAGAGTCATCGGAAGATGATTGTATGTGAGAGGCTGACAGCGGGGACGCACCACGCCCATGGACGCATCCATGCAACTGCATCCTTTTTTACCCTAAAAAATAATGTTTTCTCCCCTGACAGCTGGGACCCACCAGCTACATGTTCGCACGCAACTAAGTGCGTACTTATTATGGCCAAAAAAAGGATTCCCCCCTGACAGCTGGGACCCAACAGCTATATCTTTGCACGTAAGGAAGTGCGTCCTTATCGTCCCTGACAGCTGGGACCCACCCGGTCGAAGCATACGAAGCGTTGTCTGTCTTGTCGCAAACGTTTATGTACATACTGGTCGATCGGTTGCTCTGCAACGATGAACCGTGGCCGAGTAAGTAGCGGCACATGTCATAGTAGAGCCCCCCACGTAGCAGTTAAGGCTATCCCGTGTAAACCGTGTACACGTACATACAACCACACGCCAAAAAATATGGTCACGTACGTACATACGAGCGGGGTCTCGAAATGCGTACTCGCGCATACGGACGGCCAGGGCTCGTGTACATGGAGAGCAACGAACGGCAGTGATGTTGTCATGTTCATCTTTAGCTAACCGGTTGGGTCAGAACAGAGGAAACAACGCCGTGTTCACTGGGAGCCAAGTGACTGGGTCGGAACGCGTCCTATTCATCGGGAGGCAACATACTGGGCCGGAATGGGACGTGTTCAATGGGAGCCAACTGGCTTGGACGGAACAACCAGAACGGGGTCTGGCGTACCGCAAAATGGAGGAAAACGGCCTTGTGTTCGACTGTGTATGGTCGAAACGGGGTCCTGTTCATTGGGAAGGGTCTGGCGTACCGCAAAACGGAGGAAACGGACTTGTGTTCGAGCTCCTACGGTCAAAATGGGGTGCTATTGACCGGAAGGGGTGTGGTGTACAACAAAAAGAAGGAAACAAACTTGTGTTGGAGCGCCTACGGTCGAAACGGCGGTCCTGTTCATCGAGAGGGGTGTGGCGTACCGCAAAACGGGACTCCACGGGCTACTATTCATCCACTGTCTACTGCCTCGCTCGAGCCTCCACGGGCTACTGTTCATCCACCATCAACTTCCTCCAGCCTCCACCTGCTACTGTTCATCCACCATCGACTTCCTCCAGCCTTCACCAGCTACTATTCACCATGGGGGTCCTGTTCATCCAGCCTCCACCAGCTACTGTTCAACCAACCCTCTCCACGGGGTCCTGTTCAGCCAGCCCTCCATGGGCTACTATTCATCCAGCCCTCCACGGCTACTGTCCAACCAGCCCTCCACCGGCTGCTGCTCATCCAGCCCTCCACGGGGTCCTGTTCATCCACCCCAACCGGCTCGATCGGGGTCCTGTTCATCAAGCGACAACAACCTATACTACCCCGGGGTCCTTTTCATCCAACCCCCACCGGGAACTGTTCATCCAACCCCCAACAACACTCACTATTCATCACGAGGCAACAAGTTTGATCGGCTTCAGTTAGCAGCAGTAGCAAAGGAATCGCTCGATCGGGTTCAGTTAACAGCGAGGGATCGATCGATCGCTCGGGTTCAGTAATGCATAGCCTGCAGTGCAATCGCTCGGGTTCAGTAGGCGAACGCCTCGCTCGGGTTCAGTTAGAGCCCAACGCCTCGCACACACGCGCGTATGTGTACGAGAGAAACACGCAAACCTCCGTGCATCGCTTGGTCCCGACCACCCACCGTAACCGGGAACTCCCTGAAATTTTC
Source organism: Triticum aestivum (assembly GCF_018294505.1). Lineage (NCBI taxonomy): Eukaryota > Viridiplantae > Streptophyta > Magnoliopsida > Poales > Poaceae > Triticum > Triticum aestivum. The sequence continues at coordinate 275,513,650 of NC_057807.1, forward strand.
CTCGCCCTCGCTTCTACCACAATTTTTCCGTCATGGACGACCCAAAGAATGTCATGCAGGTGTGTCTTCAGCCCGCCCAGGACGAAAAGTCCATTTTCTGTCATAATTTTTTGTCATAGAAGTAGGAGGCCACCACATCTATGATGATACCGGGTTTTGTCACAATTATCGTCATACAGGTTTCATAAGCATGACAGGAAAAAAATTCGTTCGGCACAAAATGTCACGAATGTGTCTTTTTTTGTAGTGGTGGCTTCTTCTCTCTCTTTGATCTGCAATACAATGTTCTCCTCGGTGTTCTTGGAGTTCTATCTGATGTAATATTCTTTTGTGGTGTGTTTGTTGGGTTCCATGAATTGTGGGTTTATGATATGAATATTCATGAAAAGTAATTAAGTCTTTTTTGAACTTTATTATGCATGATTGTTATAGCTTTGTGTTTCTATCCAATCTATCTGTTTGGTTTGGCCAACTAGTGTTGGGGAATGCGGTAATTTCAAAAAAAAATCCTACGATCACGCAAGATCTATCTAGGAGAAGCATAGCAACGAGCAGGGAGAGTGTCTCCACATACCCTCGTAGACCGAAAGCAGAAGCGTTTAGTTAACGCGGTTGATGTAGTCGAACGTCTTCGCGATCTAACCGATCCAAGCACCGAACGTACAGCACCTCCGTGTTCAGCACACGTTCAGCTCGATGAAGTCCCTCGTACTCTTGATCCAGATGAGGCCGAGGGAGAGTTTCGTCAGCATGAGGGCGTGGCGATGGTGATGATGAAGTTTATTGGCGCAGGGCTTCGCCTAAGCACTGCGACGATACGACCGAGGTGTGTAACTGTGGAGGGGGGACGCACAAGGCTAAAAGATCAACTTGTGTGTCTATGGGTTGTCCCCTGGCCATGTATATAAAGGAGGGGAGGGAAGAGGTGGCCGGCCCAAGGGGGGCGCCCCAGGTGTGGGGAATCCTACTGGGACTCCCCAGTCCAAGTAGGATTCCCCTCCTCTTTCCTATTCCTAGTAGGAGAAGGAGGGAAGGAGGAAGAGGGGAGAAGAAAGGAGGGGGGTGCCGCCCCCTCCTAGTACAATTCGGACCAGCCCAGGGGGGCGCGACCAACCCTTGAGGCCCTTCTGTCCTTTCCCGTATGGCCCATAAAGGCCCATTACTTTCCCCGGCGAATTCCCGTAACTCTCCGGTACTCCAAAAAAATACCCAAATCACTCAAAACCTTTCTGATGTCCAAATATAGCCTTCCAATATATCGATCTTTACGTCTCGACCATTTCGAGACCCCTTGTCACGTCCGATCTCATCCGGGATACCGAACAAACTTCAGTCATCAAATCACATAACTCATAATACAAATCGTTATCGAACATTAAGCGTGCGGACCCTACGGGTCGAAGAACTATGTAGACATGACCGAGACACATCTCCGGTCAATAACCAATAGCGGAACCTGGATGCTCATATTGGCTCCTACATATTCTACGAAGATCTTTATTGGTCAAACCGCATAACAACATACGTTGTTCCCTTTGTCATCGGTATGTTATTTGCCCGAGATTCGATCATCGGTATCATGATACCTAGTTCAATCTCGTTACCGACAAGTCTCTTTACTTGTTCCGTAATACTTCATCCCGCAACTAACTCATTAGTCACAATGCTTGTAAGGCTTATAGTGATGAGTATTACGAGAGGGCCCAGCGATACCTCTCTGAAACACAGAGTGACAAATCCTAATCTCAATCTATGCCAACCCAACAAACACCTTCGGAAACACCTGTAGAGCACCTTTATAATCACCCATTTACGTTGTGATGTTTGGTAGCACACAAAGTGTTCCTCCGGTATTCGGGAGTTGCATAATCTCATAGTCTGAGGAACATGTATAAGTCATGAAGAGAGCAGAAGCAATGAAACTGTAACGATCATAATGCTAAGCTAACGAATGGGTCAGGTCCATCACATCATTCTCCTAATGATGTGATCCCGTTCATCAAATGACAACACATGTCTATGGTTAGGAAACATAACCATCTTTGATTAACGAGCTAGTCAAGTAGAGGCATACTAGGGACACTATGTTTTGTCTATGTATTCACACATGTACTAAGTTTCCGGTTAATACAATTCTAGCATGAATAATACACATTTATCATGAAATAAGGAAATAAATAATAACTTTATTATTGCCTCTAGGGCATATTTCCTTCAGTCTCCCACTTGCACTAGAGTCAATAATCTAGTTCACATCGCCATGTGATTTAACATCAATATTCACATCTCTATGTGATTAACACCCATAGTTTACATCACCATGTGAGCAACTGTAGGGTAACGTAGTAATTTCAAAAAAAAAATTCTACGCACACGCAAGATCATGGTGATGATATAGCAACAAGAGGGGAGAGTGTATGTCCACGTACCCTCGTAGACCGTAAGCGGAAGCGTTAGCACAACGCGGTTGATGTAGTCGTACGTCTTCACGATCAACCGATCCAAGCACCGAACGTACGGAGCCTCCGAGTTCAGCACACGTTCAGCTCGATGACGTCCCTCGAACTCCGATCCAGCCGAGTGTCGAGGGAGAGTTTCGTCAGCACGACGGCGTGGTGACGATCTTGATGTTCTACCGGCGCAGGGCTTCGCCTAAGCTTCGCGACGATATGACCGAGGTGGAATATGGTGGAAGGGGGCACCGCACACGGCTAAGGAACGATCCGTAGATCAACTTGTGTGTCTATGGGGTGCCCCCCGCCCCCGTATATAAAGGAGGGAGGGAGGAGGGGGCCGGCCTAAGGGGAGGCGCGCCCTAGGAGGGGGAAACCTACTCCAAGTAGGTTTCCCCCCTCCTTTTCCTAATCCAAGAGGGAGGGGGAAGGAAGGAGTAGGAGAGGGGGAAGGCAAGGGGGGCGCCCCCCCCCCCCACCTTCCTTGTCCTGGCCGGCCCCTCTCTTTCTCCACTAGGGCCCATCAAGGCCCATTACTTCCCGGGGGGGGGGGGGGGTTCCGGTAACCCTCCGGTACTCCGGTTTTCTCCGAAAACTTCCGGAACCTTTCCGGTGTCCGAATATAGTCGTCCAATATATCAATCTTTATGTATCGACCATTCCGAGACTCCTCGTCATGTCCGTGATCATATCCGGGACTCCGAACAAACTTTGGTACATCAAAACTTATAAACTCATAATAAAACTGGCATCGAAACGTTAAGCGTGCGGACCCTACGTGTTCGAGAACTATGTAGACATGACCTAAAACCATTCTCGGTCAATAACCAATAGCGGGACCTGGATGCCCATATTGGTTCCTACATATTCTACGAAGATCTTTATCGGTCAAACCGCATAACATCATACTTTGTTCCCTTTGTCATCGGTATGTTACTTGCCCGAGATCTGATCGTCGGTATCCAATACCTAGTTCAATCTCGTTACCGGCAAGTCTCTTTACTCGTTCCGTAATACGTCATCTCATAACTAACTCATTATTTACATGCTTGCAAGGCTTAGGTGATGAGTATTACCGAGAGAGCCCAGAGATACCTCTCCGACGATCGGAGTGACAAATCCTAATCTCGAATTATGCCAACTCAACATGTACCTTCAGAAACACCTGTAGAGCACCTTTATAATCACCCAGTTACGTTGTGATGTTTGGTAGCACACAAAGTGTTCTTCCAGTAAACGGGAGTTGCACAATCTCATAGTTGTAGGAACTTTGTATAAGTCATGAAGAAAGCAATAGCAGTATACTAAACGATCAAGTGCTAGGCTAACGGAATGGGTCTTGTCAATCACATCATTCTCCTAATGATGTGATCCCATTAATCAAATGACAACACATGTCTATGGTCAGGAAACATAACCATCTTTGATTAATGAGCTAGTCAAGTAGAGGCATACTAGTGACTATGTGTTTGTCTATGTATTCACACATGTATCATGTTTCCGGTTAATACAATTCTAGCATGAATAATAAACATTTATCATGATATGAGGAAATAAATAATAACTTTATTATTACCTCTAGGGCATATTTCCTTCAGTCTCCCACTTGCACTAGAGTCAATAATCTAGATTACATAGTAATGATTCTAACACCCATGAGTCTTGGTGCTGATCATGTTTTGCTCGTGATAGAGGCTTAGTCAACGGGTCTGCAACATTCAGATCCGTATGTATCTTGCAAATCTCTATGTGTCCCACTTGGACTTGGTCCCGAATGGAATTGAAGCGTCTCTTGATGTGCTTGGTCCTCTTGTGAAATCTGGATTCCTTTGCCAAGGCAATTGCACCAGTATTGTCACAGAAGATCTTCATTGGTCCCGATGCACTAGGTATGACACCTAGATCGGAAATGAACTCCTTCATCCAGACTCCTTCATTTGCTGCTTCAGAAGCAGCTATATACTCCGCTTCACATGTAGATCCCGCCACGACGCTTTGTTTAGAACTGCACCAACTTACAGCTCCACCGTTTAATAAAAACACATATCCGGTTTGCGATTTAGAATCGTCTAGATCAGTGTCAAAGCTTGCATCGACGTAACCATTTACGACTAGCTCTTTGTCACCTCCATATACGAGAAACATATCCTTAGTCCTTTTCAGGTATTTCAGGATGTTCTTGACCGCTGTCCAGTGATCCACTCCTGGATTACTTTGGTACCTTCCTGCCAAACTTATTGCTAAGCATACGTCAGGTCTGGTACACAGCATTGCATACATGATAGAGCCTATGGCTGAAGCATAGGGAACATTTTTCATTTTCTCTCTATCTTCTGCTGTGGTCGGGCATTGAGTTCGACTCAACTTCACACCTTGTAGCACAGGCAAGAATCCTTTCTTTGCCTGATCCATTTTGAACTTTTTCAAAATTTTGTCAAGGTATGTGCTTTGTGAAAGTCCTATTAAGCGTCTTGATCTATCTCTATAGATCTTGATGCCCAATATGTAAGCAGCTTCCCCGAGGTCTTTCATCGAAAAACTTTTATTCAAGTATCCCTTTATGCTATCCAGAAATTCTATATCATTTCCAATTAATAATATGTCATCAACATATAAAACTAGAAATGCTACAGAGCTCCCACTCACTTTCTTGTAAATACAGGCTTCTCCAAAAGTCTGTATAAAACCATATGCTTTGATCACACTATCAAAGCGTTTATTCCAACTCCGAGATGCTTGCACCGGTCCATAAATGGAACGCTAGAGCTTGCACACTTTGTCAGCACCTTTTGGATCAACAAAACCTTCCGGTTGCATCATATACAACTCTTCTTCTAGAAATCCATTCAAGAATGCAGTCTTGACATCCATTTGCCAAATTTCATAATCATGAAATGCAGCAATAGCCAACATGATTCGGACAGACTTAAGCATCGCTACGGGTGAGAAAGTCTCATCGTAGTCAACCCCTTGAACTTGTCGAAAACCTTTCGCAACAAGTCGAGCTTTATAGACAGTAACATTACCATCAGCGTCAGTCTTCTTCTTAAAGATCCATTTATTCTCAATGGCTTGCCGATCATCGGGCAAGTCAACCAAAGTCCATACTTTGTTTTCATACATGGATCCCATCTCAGATTTCATGGCCTCCAGCCATTTTGCGGAATCTGGGCTCATCATCGCTTCCTCATAGTTCGTAGGTTCATCATGGTCAAGTAACATGACTTCCAGAATAGGATTACCGTACCACTCTGGTGCGGATCTTACTCTGGTAGACCTACGAGGTTCAGCAGAAACTTGATCTGAAGTTCCATGATCAATATCATTAGCTTCCTCACTAATTGGTGTAGTTGTCACGGGAACCGGTTCTCGTGATGAACTACCTTCCAATAAGGGAGTAGATACAATTATCTCATCAAGTTCTACTTTCCTTCCACTCACTTCTTTCGAGAGAAACTCCTTCTCTAGAAAGGATCCATTCTTAGCAACGAATGTCTTGCCTTCAGATCTGTGATAGAAGGTGTACCCAACAGTCTCTTTTGGGTATCCTATGAAGACACATTTCTCCGATTTAGGTTCGAGCTTATCTGGTTGAAGTTTCTTCACATAAGCATCGCAGCCCCAAATTTTAAGAAACGACAACTTTGGTTTCTTGCCAAACCACAGTTCATAAGGCGTCGTCTCAACGGATTTAGATGGTGCCCTATTTAACGTGAATGCGGCCGTCTCTAAAGCATAACCCCAAAACGATAGCGGTAAATCGGTAAGAGACATCATTGATCGCACCATATCAAGTAAAGTACGATTACGACGTTCGGACACACCATTTCATTGTGGTGTTCCAGGTGGTGTGAGTTGCGAAACTATTCCGCATTGTTTCAGATGTAAACCAAACTCGTAACTTAAATATTCTCCTCCACGATCAGATCGTAGAAACTTTATTTTCTTGTTACGATGATTTTCCACTTCACTCTGAAATTCTTTGAACTTTTCAAATGTTTCAGATTTGTGCTTCATTAAGTAGATATACCCATATCTGCTCAAATCATCTGTGAAGGTGAGAAAATAACGATATCCGCCACGAGCCTCAACATTCATCGGTCCACATACATCTGTATGTATGATTTCCAACAAATCTGTTGCTCTCTCCATAGTTCTGGAGAACGGTGTTTTAGTCATCTTGCCCATGAGGCACGGTTCACAAGTACCAAGTGATTCATAATCAAGTGATTCCAGAAGTCCATCAGTATGGAGTTTCTTCATGCGTTTTACACTGATATGACCTAAACGGCAGTGCCACAAATAAGTTGCACTATCATTATCAACTATGCATCTTTTGGCTTCAACATTATGAATATGTGTATCACTACTATCGAGATTTAATAAAAACAGACCACTCTTCAAGGGTGCATGACCATAAAAGATATTACTCATATAAATAGAACAACCATTATTCTCTGATTTAAATGAATAACCGTCTCGCATCAAACAAGATCCAGATATAATGTTCATGCTCAACGCTGGCACCAAATAACAATTATTCAGGTCTAAAACTAATCCCGAAGGTAGATGTAGAGGTAGCGTGCCGACCGCGATCACATCGACTTTGGAACCGTTTCCCACGCGCATCATCACCTCGTCCTTGGCTAGTGCTCGCTTATTCCGTAGTCCCTGTTTCGAGTTGCAAATATTAGCAACAGAACTAGTATCAAATACCCAGGTGCTACTACGAGCTCTAGTTAGGTACACATCAATAACATCTATATCACATATACCTTTGCTCACTTTGCCATCCTTCTTATCCGCCAAATACTTGGGGCAATTCCGCTTCCAGTGTCCAGTCTGCTTGCAGTAGAAGCACTCAGTTTCAGGCTTAGGTCCAGACTTGGGTTTCTTCTCTTGAGCAGCAACTTGCTTGCCGTTCTTCTTGAAGTTCCCCTTCTTCTTCCCTTTGCCCTTCTTCTTGAAACTAGTGGTCTTATTGACCATCAACACTTGATGCTCCTTCTTGATTTCTACCTCCGCGGCTTTCAGCATCGTGAAGAGCTCGGGAATAGTCTTGTTCATCCCTTGCATATTATAGTTCATCACAAAGCTCTTGTAGCTTGGTGGCAGTGATTGGAGAATTCTGTCAATGGCACTATCATCAGGAAGATTAACTCCCAGTTGAATCAAGTGATTGTTATACCCAGACATTCTGAGTATGTGTTCACTGACAGAACTATTCTCCTCCGTCTTGCAGCTGTAGAACTTATTGGAGACTTCATATCTCTCAATCCGGGCATTTGCTTGAAATATTAACTTCAACTCCTGGAACATCTCATATGCTCCATGACGTTCAAAACGTCGTTGAAGACCCGGTTCCAAGCCGTAAAGCATGGCACACTGAACTATAGAGTAGTCATCAGCTTTGCTCTGCCGGACGTTCTTAACATCGTCAGTTGCATCAGCAGCAGGCCTGGCACCCAGCGGTGCTTCCAGGACGTAACTCTTCTGTGCAGCAATGAGGATAATCCTCAGGTTACGGACCCAGTCCGTGTAATTGCTACCATCATCTTTCAACTTTGCTTTCTCAAGGAACGCATTAAAATTCAACGGAACAACAGCACGAGCCATCTATCTACAAATAAACATAAACAAGCAAGATACTATCAGGTACTAAGTTCATGATAAATTTAAGTTCAATTAATCATATTACTTAAGAACTCCCACTTAGACAGACATCTCTCTAGTCATCTAAGTGATCACGTGATCCAAATCAACTAAACCATAACCGATCATCACGTGAGATGGAGTAGTTTTCAATGGTGAACATCACTATGTTGATCATATCTACTATATGATTCACGCTCGACCTTTCGGTCTCTGTGTTCCGAGGCCATATCTGCATATGCTAGGCTCGTCAAGTTTAACCTGAGTATTCTGCGTGTGCAAAACTGGCTTGCACCCGTTGTAGATGGACGTAGAGCTTATCACACCCGATCATCACGTGGTGTCTCGGCACGATGAACTTTGGCAACGGTGCATACTCAGGGAGAACACTTCTTGATAATTTTAGTGAGAGATCATCTTAAAATGCTACCGTCAAACAAAGCAAGATAAGATGCATAAAGGATAAACATCACATGCAATCAATATAAGTGATATGATATGGCCATCATCATCTTGTGCTTGTGATCTCCATCTTCGAAGCACCATCGTGATCACCATCGTCACCGGCGCGACACCTTGATCTCCATCGTAGCATCATTGTCGTTTACGCCATCTATTGCTTCTACGACTATCGCTACCGCTTAGTGATAAAGTAAAGCAATTACAGGGCGTTTGCATTTCATACAATAAAGCGACAACCATATGGCTCCTGCCAGTTGCCGATAACTTTGGTTACAAAACATGATCATCTCATACAATTAAATATAGCATCACATCTTGACCATATCACATCACAACATGCCCTGCAAAAACAAGTTAGACGTTCTCTACTTTGTTGTTGCAAATTTTACGTGGCTGCTACGGGCTTAGCAAGAACCGTTCTTACCTACGCATCAAAACCACAACGATAGTTTTTCAAATAGACTCCGTTTTAACCTTCACAAGGACCGGGCGTAGCCACACTCGGTTCAACTAAAGTGAGAGAGATAGACACCCGCCAGCCACCTTTAAGCACGAGTGCTCGTAACGGTGAAACCAATCTCGCGTAAGCGTGCGCGTAATGTCGGTCCGGGCCGCTTCATCTCACAATACCGCTGAACCAAAGTATGACATGCTGGTAGGCAGTATGACTTATATCGTCCACAACTCACTTGTGTTCTACTCATGAATATAACATCAACGCATAAAACCTGGCCCTGATGCCACTGTAGGGTAACGTAGTAATTTCAAAAAAAATTCCTACGCACACGCAAGATCATGGTGATGATATAGCAACGAGAGGGGAGAGTGTATGTCCACGTACCCTCGTAGACCGTAAGCGGAAGCGTTAGCACAACGCGGTTGATGTAGTCGTACGTCTTCACGATCAACCGATCCAAGCACCGAACGTACGGAGCCTCCGAGTTCAGCACACGTTCAGCTCGATGACGTCCCTCGAACTCCGATCCAGCCGAGTGTCGAGGGAGAGTTTCGTCAGCACGACGGCGTGGTGACGATCTTGATGTTCTACCGGCGCAGGGCTTCGCCTAAGCTTCGCGACGATATGACCGAGGTGGAATATGGTGGAAGGGGGCACCGCACACGGCTAAGGAACGATCCGTAGATCAACTTGTGTGTCTATGGGGTGCCCCCCGCCCCCGTATATAAAGGAGGGAGGGAGGAGGGGGCCGGCCTAAGGGGAGGCGCGCCCTAGGAGGGGGAAACCTACTCCAAGTAGGTTTCCCCCCTTCTTTTCCTAATCCAAGAGGGAGGGGCCGGTACTCCGGTTTTCTCCGAAAACTTCCGGAACCTTTCCGGTGTCTGAATATAGTCGTCCAATATATCAATCTTTATGTCTCGACCATTCCGAGACTCCTCGTCATGTCCGTGATCATATCCGGGACTCCGAACAAACTTCGGTACATCAAAACTTATAAACTCATAATAAAACTGTCATCGAAACGTTAAGCGTGCGGACCCTACGGGTTCGAGAACTATGTAGACATGACCTAAAACCATTCTCGGTCAATAACCAATAGCGGGACCTGGATGCCCATATTGGTTCCTACATATTCTACGAAGATCTTTATCGGTCAAACCGCATAACATCATACTTTGTTCCCTTTGTCATCGGTATGTTACTTGCCCGAGATTTGATCGTCGGTATCCAATACCTAGTTCAATCTCGTTACCAGCAAGTCTCTTTACTCGTTCCGTAATACGTCATCTCATAACTAACTCATTAGTTACATGCTTGCAAGGCTTAGGTGATGAGTATTACCGAGATGGCCCAGAGATACCTCTCCGACGATCGGAGTGACAAATCCTAATCTCGAATTATGCCAACTCAACATGTACCTTCAGAAACACCTGTAGAGCACCTTTATAATCACCCAGTTACGTTGTGATGTTTGGTAGCACACAAAGTGTTCTTCCAGTAAACGGGAGTTGCACAATCTCATAGTTGTAGGAACTTTGTATAAGTCATGAAGAAAGCAATAGCAGTATACTAAACGATCAAGTGCTAGGCTAACGGAATGGATCATGTCAATCACATCATTCTCCTAATGATGTGATCCCATTAATAAAATGACAACACATGTCTATGGTCAGGAAACATAACCATCTTTGATTAATGAGCTAGTCAAGTAGAGGCATACTAGTGACTATGTGTTTGTCTATGTATTCACACATGTATCATGTTTCCGGTTAATACAATTCTAGCATGAATAATAAACATTTATCATGATATGAGGAAATAAATAATAACTTTATTATTGCCTCTAGGGCATATTTCCTTCAGCAACAACCAAAGGGTTTACTAGAGTCAATAATCTAGTTCATATTGTTATGTTATTAACACCCAAAGATTACTAAGGTGTGATCATGTTTTGCTTATGAGAGAAGTTTAGTCAACGGTTCTGTCATATTCAGAGTCGTATGTATTTTGCAAATATTCTGTGTCTACAATGCTCTGTATGGAGCTACTCTAGCCAATTGCTCCCACTTTCAATATGTATCCAGATTGATATTTAGAGTCATCTGGATCGGTGTAAAAGCTTGCATCAACGTAACGCTTTACGATGAACTCTTTATCACCTCCATAACCGAAAAATATTTCCTTAGTCCTCACTAAGGATAATTTTGACAACTGTCCAGTGATCTACTCTCAGATCACTATTGTACCCCCTTGCCAAACTCATGGCAAGGTGCACAATAGGTCTGGTACATAGCACCGCATACTTTATATAACCTATGACTGTGGCATAGGGAATTACTTTCATTCTCTTTCTACCTTCTACCGTGGTCGGGCTTTGAGTCTTACTCAACTTTACACCTTGTAATACAGGCAAGAACTTCTTCTTTGACAGATCCATTTTGAACGCTTTCAAAAAAAACTAGTCAAGATATGTATTCATTGAAAAATCTTATCAAGCCTCTTGATCTATCTCTATAGATCTTGATGCCCAATATATAAGCAACTTCGCCGAGGTCTTTCTTTGAAAAAACTCCTTTCAAGCTCTCCTTTATGCTTTCCAGAAAATTCTACATCATTTCCGATCAACAATATGTCATTCACATATACATATCAGAAAGGTTGTAGTGCTCCCACTCACTTTCTTGTAAATATAGGCTTCAACGCAAGTCTATATAAAACTATATGCTTTGATCAACTCATCAAAGCGTATATTCCAACTCCGAGATGCTTGCACCAGTCCATAGATGGATCGCTGGAGATTGCACACCTTGTTAGTACCTTTAGGATTGCCAAAACCTTCTGGTTGCATCATATACAACTCTTCTTTACGAAATATCCATTTAAGGAATGTAGTTTTAACATCCATTTGCCAGATTTCATAAAATATGGCAACTGCTAACATGATTCGGACGGATTTAAGCATCACTACAGTTGAGAAAATCTCATTGTAGTCAACACCTTGAACTTATCGAAAACCTTCTTGCGAATAGTTGAGCTTTGTAGATAGTAACACTACTATCAGGGCCCGTCTTCCTCTTGAAGATCCATTTATTTAATATGGCTTACCACCCTGGCAACGACGTTAGTAAAAGCTTGATGGCCTGCAATGGCACAAGGTTTAGTTGTACCCTTTTTAAAGTAAGAGTATCGATTTCACAAGGAACACATGAATTAGGCTTTATCTCTTGTAAAGATTTAAATAATAGTGCTTGCAAGTCAATTTCAACCCAAAGCAAAGGAGAAGCAGAGTATGGAAAATATCAAGTTGTTGTATCAAACTAAAATGTAAACTGCTGAAGTAAAATAAAGTAGCGGGAGACATGAGTAACGGGTGTTGAAATTGATAGGACTAAAATGTTCCCAGGGGGTCTGAATTCCCCACTAGTATGTATCTAACACGACCGATGCCTAAGCATAATTCTACGTCAAATTTCTAAACCACTATATATGTTTCTCTTTGTGGGCGAGTACAAATATGTTAATACATGCAGTAGCCACATATCACATACACCACTACCATTCAGCCCCACTCCAGTTATTGAATGCTAATTAAGGATCTCCCCATGGAAGCGGCTAACGTGGTCACCGTTTATCCCCTATTGCAACAATCCGGAATGAAGGGAACCATGCCCTGTCACTAACCTACCTCTGCAATGATCTTTTAGCAAACAACAATAACCTTCTGTCCAAAGGAGTCATCTGTTAGATGGTTGACTTCACCAATCATGAAGAAGATTATTAAAATAAACATATAAGTATGATGTCAGATCGTAATATCAAACGATCATAAACATACTAGGGTTCCTCCATATCCCCGAGAACTAGGGAAACTACTCACACATCGAGGGTACAAACATTGCTGGATGAATCATGATGAACATGGTGACAACATAAAAGTAATACAAAAGTTAATCCACGCCAGCTAATGTATTACAAATAGATGGAGATGGGTGATGATGATGCCCTCTCGATGTGCTGTAGCAGTGGTGGAGTCCTTGGGTTGATTCCCCACTCCCCTCAAAATCCTTCCGAAGGCTAGGGTTCTTTGTTCTGATGTGTTTTTCTGTGTGTTCTGCCTCTCCTCCTTGAACTGATTGCACGGGGGCGAAGTAGTCGGAGGAGGCGGCGACGCTTCGCCGTCTTTGGCATTGGAGCCTCCTGCATGAGCTGCTTCTTCTCCCTCTTGTTTCACCATTTTATGGTAGAGTTCTATCGCATTCATTGATATATCACCATAAATTGGCCTTCTTTCCTTAAACTCCAAACAGTTCTCGTGCATGGCATTATGGTGAAAACACATAGAAAGATGAGCGTGAATGTGGTAAAATCCAAAGAATACTAAACTACATAATAAAATAAAAGGTGAAAATTATCACGTAAATTAGACTCATCATGTTTTCACCCTTGAAAGATTGAGCTTGGCCTGGTAAGGATTACTGGGGTGAATGGGTGTGAGGTGAAGCTCCAATGTTTTTTTTTGATGATTTTACAAAGAAAAGAAATGGCGAAAATATCAAACCCTAGAAATGACTATATGGTGTTTGATCTGATTTTGAGCAAGATGGTATACATGTCAATGGAGTGAAATTCACATGGGCTGTTCAAAATGATCAAAATTAGACTTGGGTAATTTTAGATCAATACAACATTTTTTTCCTATTTAAATGTCATTTCTGGCCTTTTCAAAAAGATAACAAATAAAATACTTAAATAGCTTACCACCTAATATTTTGAAGGGAATAGTGGTCTTATATATAATATACCTCATAAATGATTTCTAATAATTGTTTGTTCTGCAAAAGCAAATACTTGTAGCTCAAACCTTTATTCTATGGTTTTGAAAGACAAAATGATTTTAATTTGCTTGTGGTCAATTTTTTTTTATAAAAATAGTTTCAAGGTTTACTTACATGGTATGATCATTGGGAGGAGTTTGGGGCACATGAATTGAATAGAAGAACTATAGAGATTTATTTGAATTAAGAGTAGTCATAGAACAAGCAAAACCGTGAAACCCGATAAGAGGCAAATCACCACAAAAGTTTCTTGTTTGGTCCAAATCTGATTTTATTAACTTAAGTGATGTGATGCAAAACACAAGGTGTGACAATATGAAGGCAGGTGGGCTAGTTTTGAAGCGCCCTCGAAAAATACATGCCGATCGAGTGCGGGATAGCGACTCTCCTATTCTGGCTTTATTGGCTACAATCACCCTAGCCTACGACTGAAATGAATAGCAAAAAACTACCACATTATGTGTCATCATTCCAAAAAACTACCGCTTTTTTAATCTTTTCAAAAAGCTACCACAAAATTGTTCTGCTTTTCCAAAAAACCCAAATGACCATCTAACTTAGAATTAATCCCGTTTATGACAGGTCAGGCCTGCTACTAAACAGACTGTTTGTTGACTATTTGTTTGACCGTTAACTTACAGTTGGATCCCACATGTAAGTGCTCTCTCTCTCTCTTATCTCTCTTCTCCCCCTCTCTCTCCCTTATCTCTCAAAATCCAGAGTGCCACAGCCGACGGAGCCCTGGCTGCCGCTGCCGCCTGGTCCGCCCACCACCATGCCATGGGGAGCGCCTCCAGGCCGGCGCAGCCATGGCCGCCGCCGCCAGGGCCGACCACCACCATGCCATGGGGAGCGCCTCCGGGCCGGCCACCACCACGGCGGGCGCAGCCATGGCCTCCGCCGCCAGGGCCGACCACCACCACGCCATGGACGCGCCGCCGCCTGCTTAGGTCCGCCCAGCCGCTGGCCCTGAGCAGCCGCCCCGCCGTTGGCCGCGAGCTCGAGCACGGGCGGGGAGCAGCCAGGGAGCTCGGGCGGGGAGCTTGGGCGGTTCCAGCCCGCCGCGGCTGCTGCTTCCCGCCGGCCACGGCCGGAGCTGGACGGCCCTGACGAGCTCGCCGGCGTGGTGCTGGCCGACTCCGGCGACGAGCTCCACGGGAGGACGGGATTGCTTTTTTTTAAATCAAGGACCCGATTGCTTTTATATTTTGTTTCAGGGACCTATTTGCTAAACAGATACTTAGGCCCCACCTATCATAACCCGTCAATGGTCAAACTAATGGTCAAATCAAACGGTCAACTTGACGAGTGGACCCGAGCTGTCATAATAACGTTTAAAGTTAACAAAGTAGTCATCAGTGCGACATGGTAGTTTCTTGGAACAGCAGAACAATTTTGTGGTAGCTTTTTGAAAAGATTAAAAAAGCGGTAGTTTTTTGGAACGATGACCCGTAATGTGGTAGTTTTTTGCTATTCACTCCCTACGACTGACTCCTCTTTTCCGATACACTTTTATTATCTCAAAATTTAGTATCAAGCGGATACAAATTATGATCAGCGATACCTGGTCTTTGCGTAACTAAGATGTACACAATAGAAAAAACTGCATGACAAAGTATGTACAAAATGGCAATTCGGCAACAGTAAAGTCATATGAGACCAAAACTATGCCCATGCCGACGAAGAAGCTGGATCGGTCCGGAAATTATGATGTCACCCACGTTGGATAAAAACCCCTCTTGGCACCCGCTTCAACCGCATACACGCCACCTTGAACAACGACTGGTACTCTGTTCGGTGCAGCTTAGACTACATACGAAAGCCAATGCGTCCAATGATAGATAACGTGCATTGGAGAGGAGATTTTGTCATTAAAAACACAATCATTTGTACATAGGCAAAGTGATCATAGTAAGACAGACGCTTCACCCGAATTAGCGTACTAATTTATCTGGTATTCTGTCAAGCCAGTAATCATATATATTGGCAACACTCGTCGACGAATACAATGGACACTATTTGAACGAGGATCATGTAGAACGCGTAAACTTGTATTGCAAAAAGAGGTGTTTGATTGTATTGTCGTGAGTACAAAAGTTACACTTCTTGCATCCTTTCAGTTGCGTCTAGCACTTAATCTTCTCAATGCACCGATGGACTTAGGTTATCTTTTGTGACTACGACATAATTTAAGCGAAGTTCGATTTTCCAAAAAGTAAAGTTTGAATAATCTATCAGGTCCAATTGCCAGCCAACTACCTGTACAGTGACCTGACTCTGAAGATACCAGAATGAATCCAATCTACATCTGCTGCGTGCACTGAACGTTAGAAAGCCAACCCACCAAACAGTGTCCCTCAACTGAACGCAGTGCCTTTGTACAGCTTCACTGAGGCACTGTATGTCTTAAAGCCTAACAACCAGTTTCTCACGGCAATATGGTTGACGGAGAAATCTGGACCATCAGAGTATCTATAGCCGGACGCCGCAAACTTGACTCATATGCCCGGATGGACCGCCCGGTTACTGGCCGATCATAAAATTTTGACCAGATGAACGTCTCAAACGGGCCTCAAACGCCCGGGGTTAACCGGTACCCCTCATATTCAGCTCAAATATGAGGCGAATATATGGAGCGAGGTGCGCTCTGCGTGTCCACCACATCGTCCCCGACAGCCCGACCCCATCGCAAATTGCATCAAACCCACCAAATCGACCTACCAGATTCATTTGTTCTCTCCTCTCTTCTTCCTCCTCATCGACTTCCATCTCGCCGCTCCGACGCGGCGCGCGCCCCGCAGCCGTTCCTACCCTCTGTGCCGCCACCTCCGGCAGAGCAGTCCTCTCTCCCGTCCTCGTCGTCGGGGCGTCGTCGCTGGCCCAGACCCCATTGTGGTAAGCTCGGCAACTCTCTGGCTCCGCCTTGCACCCTATGTGTTCGATACATTGTCTGACCAGAAGTTTTATGATTTTTTAGGGAAAACGATGAATTAGGATACTTCGTCGGACGAGGAGTATGGACTGGCGGAGCTTGATCGAATGATTCAAGATGAGTTCTTTGATTCCTGGGATTCGGACGAAGAAGTGGAGATCATGCTCATGAGCATGCAAGAGGAAATAGACCGGCAGGTGGAGCATATTCGCAACTTCAAGGGCTCAATTATAGTGAGAAGAGTGATCAATCTGGATAAGGTGTCCAGAGCACAACTATTGCAGAAGGACTACTTTGCTCTGAACCCAACTTTCCCGGATGATCCATCGCTTGGTCGCCCTTTCCTCATGCGGAAACCATTGTTCTTGCGCATTGTAGAGGGAGCGCATGCGGAAACAACATGGGCTACTATCTTGCCGACGACATCTATCTTCAGTGGGCGGCGTTTGTGAAGATCATATCCGAACCACAGGGCGACAAACAAAGCCACTTTGCAGCAATGTAGGAAGCGCCCAGGAAGAATGTGGAGAGAGCATTCAGAGTGCTTCAAGCTTGTTGGGGAATTGTTCGTGGAGCTGTAATGATGTGGGAATCAGAAACTTTGTGACAGCTCATGGCATGTTATGTTATTTTGCACAATATAATTGTCGAGGATGAGGGTCAGCATGTAGCCCAAACCAATGATTTTTAAGCACCTCGAGAACAAGTTTAAATCCCAAAAGATCAAGACGCAGCTCAGCTTATGAACTTTTTGCAGATCCATCAGAATCTTTGAGATCACCAGGTACAAGTACAACTACTCAATAATCTTGTGGACCATATGTGGACCCACAATAAAAACAAAAAGCTAATGTTTCAGTTGTGCACTTTAATAAATTTTATATAACAAGACCTATATATTTTCAGTACCGACATTTGTACATGCCACATTGGTGTGTATGACAGACGTTCATGGATTTGAGAGCCTGCATTTAAGATATTTGGATGCCGAATGCATGATAGGAGGCACCGGCAGGCGCTGTTCACGGAGTCTCCTGCGCGCGTATAAGGCCCTTCCCAATGCTCCAGTGTGTACCGGTGCTAAGGGTGCCACATAGGCAAGAAAGTAATGTGGCAGAGCAATTAAAAAGAAGAGAGAGCATTATGGTGACCCCAGAAGGAAACGATGCTAAGCGCGTGGACCTATGCAAAATGACTATTAACCAATGCATGAAGGTGTTTTGATGTTAAAACATTAAATAAGGGGGGCTTAGCTACAAAAGTTAAACATCAATGCATTGGGGAGAGTAGTTGCTAAGCTTTTTAATGCATTTAGCACCAAACCTTAGAGCATCTCTAACAGACCCCGCAAAATCCCGACCCATAAAACGTGTTTGCAGTTCGACGCGGATCTCGTTTGCGGGTCGAAAATGTGTGCAACCGAACAGAAACCATATACGGAACTGCATAATTTGAAAAAAAAAGTTTTGCGGAAGAAATTGCAACCGTAGTAGTTCATCACATACTACATATATTACATGATCAAACACTAATTCATTACAGACACTAGTTTATACTACAAACTACATTCACTATTAGTACTAGAGGGGGTGGGGATCTAACGGCGGCGAGCTCGCGGCCATGGACGACGCGGTGGAGGAGCTCAATCCTCCTCGTCGGAGCTGCCGAGGTCAATGTACTTCGCCTTCTGCTCCTCGCGGATGCGCCGCCACTCGTCGTCCTTCTCCTTGGCGGCAAGGTTCGCCGCGACCGCCTGCTGGAACACTAGGTCGTCGAGCTCCTCGTGGTGGCGCCGGCGCTCCGCCTCCTCGCGCAAGCTGCGTTCGGCAATGGCGGCCGCGGCCGCGTCGACATCGGCGACAAAGTCCTCAGGCCCGACGACGCCGTGGCGCACGATCTCCTCGGGCCCACATGGCGGCTGGAGGCGGAAGGGGCTCACCGGCGGCCAGAAATGTGAGGAGGAAAGTGGGGAATTGCGGAGAGACGTGGCGGCGGGGTATAGGGTTTCGACCCGCAAAAGCATCGACCCGTAGATATACTGCTCTGGGAGGGGGCGGTTTGCGGGCCGTGGTAAAAAAATTACAGGCCGGGCGAGTACACAGACTCTGTTCTGACCAGAAAATTGGGCCGAGCCTGTATACTCGCCGAAATTTTACGGGTTTGCCGATTTTGCGGGGTTTGCTAGACTTGCTCTTAACATCAGTGCATTGGAAGAGGCCTAAGAAACCGGATTTGCCATGTGTGGAATGAGACTAAATGGAGTAACCAGTCCAAGCATCCTCGCAGACTTCGACTATTTACAACGACCATTTTCCTATCCAGCAGATTTCAGTATTTGAGAAACACCCAAGATTCTCTTCGTGACCAACTCCTGGCAAACCCTAACCCCGAGTCAGATTCCAGTCTCCCTCCAACACAATAACTGAATTTGTTGAATTCGTCCAGAGCATTTGAGGCTGCCTTAAAATTCATGATGATTGATTGCTACCCGCTGGCAAGAGGAAGGACCAGTGCTTCCATCTCTGACGTCAGGACCATGACGTAGGACGTGTGGACGTAAGTCTAGGCCTGTCCGACCAACAGTCTGGGCCTGGTCCGTACCATCGATACAGTGGTTTGTACCTAGGTTCATTGGAGTTGGACGAACTGGACGTGAGTCTTAATGCCCAAGGTTGACCCAAGACTTGAGCGTCAATGAATTCTTGCCTACTGCTGGTCCGGTCAGTACTTGCTCCTGTTGAGACTTACTACAACCAGAAGTCCAGAAGATCCTACCACTTACTTACATGTGATGACAGAGTGAACAATTAGAGGAAATTTTCCGCAAGTAAAAGTTTATTACAGGACGAAATGAGTAGGACGGACATATTGGGTGTGGTGTTCAGCTCGCTGGACGTTGACACGCTGCTTTTGCTCTGTGTGGACTTGGGTCGCTCTCCCTCAGCCGGCCGCAAATAAATTTATTCATTCATGTACCCATCTGCTGGTGAATGTACACATGGTGTTTCCGACATGAAAATGGCTTGTGTGATACAACTCCATGTGCATCACGCAAGAGTATTTGCATAGCTCGGTAGCGATGTGAGCACTATCTAGTAGCTGATCGTATCATCCAGTGCAACGATATTCGGGGGCACGATGCGTGTGGCCGCATGATCGCGTCAATATTTTAAAAAATGCTTTTATGATTAGAGCTTAATTACGGCGTGCATGCAGATTCTGGTACAACTTTTGAATGAGAGTGCATATGCCCCGTCCATCCCACCTTCCATGTTTTTTTGACTTGTAAATTTGAATCTATTATATCTTTTGAATCGAAAATTCAATTTATATCTCATTTGCATATGCGTGTTCCTTGTGATGAGGGCTTTGAAACAAACACATTTTTAAATACGTTTTGACGAGTTTTAAACACTTGAGCAAGTTTCAACTACTTAAACTTGCTAGAATGAATAGTAGTTAATTCAACAAGTTCCAGTGACGTGGATGGCCTAACTGTGATCGCTGCCCCCACAGCAAGCAAGTTCAGGAAACCGCGGCTCACCTCCTTTTCCAATGCCGCTACACGGTTCGAGTTTAGGAAATGATCAAATCTTGGCTTGGCTTGGTTGATGTGAACCCTACAGCTTGCGTGACGGTCCATTTGGTGAAAGCCTGGTGGAACCTCATTGACTCCAACGCATCGCAGTCTCGACGGGCGATGATGTCTCTTATTATGTTGATCTCATGGGAAATTTGGAACGAGAGGAATGCATGCGTCTTCCGTAACACCGCGGTGCCGGTTGGGGTTCTTGTTGCAAGAATCAAAGATGTTTCAAAGTGTTGGTGCCTTGCAGGGGCCAAATATTTGAGTACTGTAGTGCTGCGAGAGTGATGACTTTGTAATTCGGCCTTTGGCCAAAAACTCTAAACCTTCTTCTTAATCAATGAAAGTGGAAAATATTTTGCCCAGTTAAAAAAAACAAGTTCTAGTGACTAGAACTTAAACCTAAGCTCTAAGCCCTAAATCCCTAAAAGCAAATGAACTTGGTAACTTGGTGAAGCTTTGTAAAACTTAATATTATGACTATCAAGTTCTACATGTATTCAAAATCGGTCTTGTTTGAAAGTACTCGTTGCAACGAATACGAATATCCAATGAAACTTAATTTGAACTTTCGATTCAAAAGATACAATAGATTCAACTTTTAAGATGAAATAAAAAAAGTATGGTATAGGGGGTGGGTGCCCCATGCAGTTCTGCCAAAAGATGACATGCATGGACTCACTGAAATGATTAAGGGCTAATGGTATAAAAGAGGGGAGAATATCACATGAAAAGCAACATTCAAAGAAAACTTCGTGTAAACCACATTTGAAAGTTTTGAACAATCTAGAAAAAATATTGGATGTTAATAGGGTGATGTTGTATCCAAGTTGAAACACATTACAAGATGTGATCTATGCGAAAAAAAACAAATTCAGCAACAAATAGTGACATTACTTTCGGCACTATTCAATGTTGATTTTATTATTTTTATTTTTTTAGAGAAAAGGCCAAGGCCTGACTTTATAAATAAAGCCACACGGCAGCGTCACGAATACCCAAGGTTCACACAATCACAGAGCCACAAAGAGAAGTTAAAAGGACCCAAAGTACCAACGATACAGGCAACTGCCAAACACGGCACGCAGGCCGGGGAGAGAGGGAACCCTAAGTCCCGCAAACTACAGCACCAGAATTATACGCCATGATTCGTCCCGGAGATCTGAGAAGCTGAAGCCCGAATTTTTGCGATGAGCAGGTCGAGGGCGTCCCGATCTGGCTCCTTAGTCAATAATCTCCACTGCTGCAAGAATATACATGATTTGAAAAGAACATCAGCAGGCTTAGAAGGGAATGTAAGCTCAATAGTAAATTTGTTTCTAATGGTCCATAGAGCCCAACATAAGGCTCCCAAGCCGACCCAAAATACCCTCTTGGTGACCCCTACCAAAGATTTGGCTAGGGATCTAATATCGGAGAAAGAGGAGGGATTCCAGGAAACCCGAAGCCAGGATCGGACGCAAGACCAAACTAATTTGGCAAGAGCACAGTTGAAAAAGATGTGATTCGAGTTTTCCAACGCCCCACACAAGTTACAGAATTCTGAGCCCGGCCCATTGCGTTTTTTGATCTGATCGGCAGTAGGAAGGCGACCACAGAAGGCTTGCCAGAGGAAAATCTTAATCTTAGGAGGGACCTTGGATTTCCAAACACAAGAGAATCGAGCCGAAGTAGAACCACCAATGAGTCTAGAATACAGCGATTTGACCGAAAATTTACCAGAGGCCGCATGTGGCCAGACCATGGAGTCGGCCTCCTCCGAGAGCACATGGAAGAGGGCAGAGAGACTTTGCCATTCTTCCAACTCTTCAGGAGACAGGGCCCGACGAAAAGCCAAGTCCCAGTTATTAGCAGCCACCTCCGCGATGGAGATATGCGGATTGGGGCACTAAGAAAACAAAACCGGAAAGCTAACAGCCAGGAGAGCATCCCCAGACCACCAATCTAACCAAAAACGAACAGCAGTCCCATTACCCACACAAAACTTGACGTGCTCCAAAAAAATCGGCCGAACTTTAATAAGGGCTTTCCAAAACTGCGAACCACGCCGCGCAGGGGCAAACATGGGGTTGGAATTAGGAAAATATTTAGCCTTAAGAATCGAAAACCATAGCGCATCGGCCCCCACCGTCATAATTTTCCACCACCACTTAATGAGCAGACAGATATTCATCACCCGAGTGTTAATAATGCCTAACCCCCCAAGGTTTTTAGGCTTGCACATAAGCTGCCATTTAACCAACCTATACTTTCTTTTGTTATCAGCAGAATTCCAATAGAAGCCACCCCTATGTTTGTCGAAGCCATCATGCACACCATTCGTGAGACGATAGAAGCCCATAAGGAACATCGGGAGAGAGGATAGGCAAGAGTTGATGAGAGCCACTTTGCTGGCATTGGTATTATATCTACCCCTCCAAGGAAGCACCCTATTCCCCACTTTAGCAACCACCGGAGCGAAGTCTTTCGCGTGAAGCAGACCAGGGGAGATAGGGAGACCTAAATATTTGAAAGGGAAGGAACCTAAGGAGCAGTTTAGGAGCCTGGCCACCCGCAAGGCCTCCGCCCGGTCAACCCCCGTCACCATAACCTCACTCTTGGCGAAGTTGATCTTAAGACCAGAAACAGCTTCGAAACACAAAAAAATGAATTTCAGATTGGCAATACAAGCATTGTCCAACTCCACCAAGATGATTGTGTCATCCGCATATTGCAGATGAGAGACCCCTTCCGGAAGTAGGTGAGAGACCACAGGAATAATGTGTCCACATCGAGCCGCTTTGGAGAGCATACAGGAGAAGGCGTCAGCCACAAAGTTGAAAAGAACAGGGGAGGCAGGATCCCCTTGGCGGAGGCCCCTCCCATTTGCAAAGAAGTTGCTAATAGCGCCATTTACGGCAACTGCAGTGTGGCCACCCGAGACCAACTGCATGATACGGTGAACATAGGCGCCGTCGAACCCTTTGGCAAGCAGAATCTGCCTGAGAAAAGGCCAGCTAACTGAGTCATACGCTTTTTCAAAGTCTAGTTTGAGAATAACAGCTTTGGATTTCCGCACATGAAGGTCATGAGCAATCTCATGAAGGGAGAGAATACCGTCTAAAATAAAACACCCTTTGATGAAAGCAGATTGGAAGGGACTAATAACTCTGTGAGCTACCGGAGACAACCCTCCCATTTTATTATTTTCATAACTCACATCCCATAACGTGTTTGAATTGGAAATTTCACATGGCAATAGAACATCACCCTTTAACGTCACGCATTTTTTAGATTTTTTCTAAACTTCAAAACATCATTTCCGCATGGTTTTCATCAGATATTGGTGGCCGCATGCATGCGTGCTCCTACGAATTGCCGACAATATTTGATTACGTATAGCTCATCAAGTTATAAAACATACCCAATTATGTATCCACACTTGCATGATACAAAAAAATAGGGCCACCTATATATCAGTTGCTCGAAAAAAAAAATGCTAGTCAGTTTTCAGCCGTTAGATTAAAATGCGATTGCTGCTCCTTCTTCCTCCTTTCGGCCTTCTTCCTTCCTTCCCGATCTTGTTCAAGTCTTCCTCTACCCTCTCCTCCACCGATGACAACACGGTCCTATTACGGATGAATGTCTTGCCAAACCCTTGTTGACGACATTGCTATCGCGTTTAAGGAAGCGCCTTTTTCATTGTGACTTCCAGTCAGAGTAGACAACCTCGAGCTTGGCCACGGTGTCCCATGTGTACGTCTCGTGCTCGGGCGTTATGTAATCCGAGCAACAATCAAAATAAAAAGGCTCCCTTCTCCACCCGTGATGTGGCGGCGCCCCTGCCTGAAGCGATGTCCTAGCAAGCCCTCGGCCGGTGATGCCCCAACCGATCGTGTTGTCCAGCTCGGACATTGTCTACTCCGAGCCGCGATCAATAGGAACACCGCCCTCCCCTTCTCTCCAAGCTTGCCCGCGTCGTCCCCGTCTTCGGCAAGACTCTAGCTAGCTCAGCCTCGGAGCTGCGCACCGCATCGCCTTCTCTCATAGGAAATCAACTGGACATTTGCTTTCTTGAATTGCCTATAATGTTTACGCGGGAAAAATGATATCATGTGTATATTGGCGCGTGCATCACGTACATATGGGACAAGAAGAGCTAACCCTATCATGCATATGCCCCCTCCCTCCCCGCCACGATTTTCGCTTCGGTTGTCCCCACACGCACACTGGGTTGGATCCTCTTCCTCGTCCCCATCAACATGGAAGGACCGCCACGTGGGTGTGTAAAGTCTGTGGGCCCACGTCTTTTGTTGACGTTCAGCGCACCGAGAGATCCTGATCCTCTCTATAAAGGAGCCTCCGCGACTTCCAGAGTCTGAAGCTACCGGAGCAACCAACACCTTTTCTTTCCACGTCTAGCTTGTCTGATCTGAGCAAGCTTAGCTAGCGTCATATACACACTCGTCTGCGTGCCGCACGTACCATCGAGCTATCCGAACTGAAATGCAGAGGAGCAGAGGTTGTGCCCCGGGCGGTGAGCACGGCTGGGCAGCGGCGGACGGCGGGATGCAGCTGCAGCGCCGGGAGAGGGAGCTGGTGGCGCAGCTGCACGAGCTGCTGTTCCCGTCCACGTCGCCGTCTCGGAGCGGCGCCTCCTCGTGTTCTGGTCCTGCAGCTGACTTGTACTGGGAGCACGGCAGCCCGCAGGTGAAGGCAACCGCGTCGTGCGGCGGAGGCAAACGGCGCGGGGGTCGCAAGAGAGTCCGGGAGGATGAACGGCACGAGGAGGGGCAAGGACAACGCGGCGGTGCTGCGCCTGCGACGAAGGCTACTACTCGTTGCAGGAGGAAGAAGCAAGGGGCAACGACGACGACGCTCGTCACAACGGTGCCGGATTTCGACGGCTACCAGTGGAGGAAGTACGGCCAGAAGCAAATCGAAGCGGCCAAGCATCCCAGGTAAATAATTTAATACTATTAGTACAACATTTGCTATTATCAGTTTCTTAAACTTGTAGCTCCACCGTACGTGCTAGTACTTTTCTCATCTTCTTCTTCCAATCTGGCGGAGCTGGCCGCCGGGGTACAGCGAGCACCTGCCCTCCTGATGTTTTATTTTTGAACCCCCTGCCCCCTGATGTTAGTGTGGCGGTGATGGCAATTCGAGAGATGGTGACGGCGGATGGTGTGCTGGTTGCTATTGTAGAGAAGGGCCTCGTTAATAATGGTGGAGGCGGCACAAGATTTTAAGTTGGAAAGAGATGGGGAGGATTAGGGTTGAAAGAGAAAGAAAATCACAACCATTTATTCTTATACGGTTTTGCTAAAGCACATCTGTGCCCTAAATATTGCACATCTAAATCTTATGTAGTACTTGATTTCATCCGGAGATTCCTGCATGGTATCATTCTTATAACTAATGAAAGGCTGAAATGACTCATGACCCAATATTTTGCCCATGACAGGCCACCCTTCAATTTAACGACTAAGTATAGTAGTATCATCGCATGCATGCATGCTTTAACCTAACTAACAAGAAGATTAAGTACTCAATGCTTTCGCTAAATTTGTAGTACAATAAATTGTATTCGCTGTATAAAAACATCAGTGCTTTTGATCCTTGATTTAGAAACAAAGATTTAATATATTTTTTACACTCTCTTATCTCAAAACGTGGAAAGCCATGCAAGGGAGCCAATCAACCAAACTAGGAGTAGCTAAATATATGTCGTTTCGTTATCGTATCCAGACTGCTCGCTGTCTGTTTGGATACGTGCACCTATCTCTCGACAGTGATTCATAAGTTGGGACCCCCTTCATGTACCCGTGATACACGATGATGCATCTGACATCGATGGCATCATCAAGAAGACGTATGATGCTTACGCATGCTCGGGTTAATTAATTGAAGACTATAACAAGGACTAAAGCTAAATCGCTCTTCATCAATATGGCAACTGGCAGGAATTACTATCGGTGCACCAACAGCACGAACCAGGGCTGCCCGGCCAAACGAACGGTGCAGCGCAATGACGATGACGGCAGCGACGATGGACGGCCGAAGTATACGGTGGTGTACATCTCGGAGCACAGCTGCAAGGCGACCGAGTCGGCGGCCGTGCCGGTGATCCTCGAGACCACCGTCCGCACCGACACAGCAGCAGCTCCCAACGTCGCCGTCGTTCCCGGTAGCAGATCTGGTGCTATCAGTTCTGAGACTCAATCTCCGGCAAGCTCCTCGGATATCACATGGAGCAGCGGCGGCAGCGACGGCGGTGCCAATGTACCGCCGAGAGAGCGCGACGATTATTCGCGTATGTTCGCTATCGAGGATGACTGCTGGGGGTGGAACGCCTCGCCGCCGGCACCCGCTGCTGCTGCTGCGTTGCTCCAGGAGATGGACTTCGACGGACCGATCAGGTCGCCGGTGCACGTCGCGGCAGCGGACGGAAGTTGGATTAACGACTTGTTCGTGAACGAACCACCATTTGTTCTCAACAGCTGCCATTTGTTTGGCCTCTAGATCTTTAGATCTTTGCAGATGTTCATTATTGTCTATCCTTTTTCTCTCTCTATTTGATCACTCCAAGTTGAATTTCCTGTTTTTTGTTTAGATGCAGTGAAATAAAAAGGGACTTGTATAATGGTATACAACTTGTGCCTACATGCATCTACTTCCTCCGTTCCCAAATATAAGTCTTTCTAGAGATTACACTATGGACTACATACGGAGCAAAATGAGTGAATCTACACTCTAAAATATGTCTATATACATCTGTATGTAGTTTGTAGCGGAATGTCTAAAAAGACTTATAGAGTATTCAGGAACGGAGGGAGTATATTGTTAGATAAATTAGCCTTTAGGCTAATCAACGTATGGTCCTAATCTCAGACTAGATCAACAACTTTATGCGGAAGCGTACAAACTTACAGGTACTTGGCGATATCTCGATGCAGCCCCTGTGTAGCCCACGGCTGCACCTTTGTGTCTCCAGTGGCGAGGAGATGTTGGGGAAGAAGCAGCACGGTGGCGAGGATGACAGCAGGGTTGCCGCAGGCACAGCTCTGCGGTGGCCGGTGGTGGAGATGGCCTTCACATACCTCAGCACATATTCAGGATCGGCAGTTAGGTGGTTTAGATCGATATGTCATTATCCATAATGAAAACCCCCTTTTCCTTATATATGTGTGTGTGCTGGGTACATGGGACCAAAACCAAACGTGTGGATGTGTGGTGTGCTTCCGATCATTGCACACCTGGGGTCAAAAGGCTCCCCTTTTCTCTCACGGTTTGTTTCAACCGTAGATTAATTCCAACATTCTCCCCCTTGATCGTAAGGTTAACAAACATCATAAGCCCATTCTTAATAGAAATAATATACCAAAGTAAGGTGTTCTAATGGCCAAAAGGTGTCATTAAACCTCAATACTTATAGTACACCATTCTATCTTGAAATGGATGACATATTACTTTATAGGAGTTGGTTTATTGAACGGTCCTCATTTTCAGGATCAAAAGGCTTTCCAGTAACCCCATGCCGGCAACATAATCATAAGTATGGGTGGCAAGCCTTCGATAAACGGATCCGTAAAACATTCAAATGTTCTCATACGCTCAACTTCAATAGCTTGATCCTGGATTCTATTTTTCACAACACTAAACATATTGTCAATGGCTTTGGCAATGCCATTCAACTTGTTGTTACTCGCATAGAAAACTGCGTATCATATTGCAGTAGGTGGTTAAAAATATGTTGTCTACCACCATAATTTCGGGAATAAAATTTCTTGACATATAACCTGCCCAGTAGCCTCTTAACACGCCACATAATTAAATACATATTTCTAATGCCATCAGTGTCATTAAGGAGCTTTTCCACAATATAACTCCATATGCAAGAATGAGGATGTAACGTAACGTGGAAACTTTAATATCCACATATCTCGCATAAACAATGTCTGAATAACACAAGATATCAAGGTTATCAAACTTCTCATTAGTGAGCATGTAAACTTTATTGCCTTGCATATCTACAAGGCTGTAGCGGTTTTTCTACTAGTCCATTTCTGGACTTACTTCTATATTTGCCAATTATCCCGATCACAAACAAGGGCACGTTCATACCTGAATACACATACTGCTTCTGACAACCGAAGCATAAAGGAATCGACATTATCTGATCAGTTCATAATGGTTCCTTGGACACCGAAATGTCCACCATTATTGCCCTTAACTTTAGTAGCAGGTAAGATAGAGTACTACCACTTAATATTTTCTTTCGTACTCTATCGATGTATGTTGTCATAATAAAATTTGTACTCCTTTCAGACCTATATCTTGGCAAAATTCAATACAAGCAAAGTATGAGGCATCACCAAGATCCTATGTCATAAATAGAAGATAAAAAAATTATTGGCTCGCCAAAAATATTCCATCTTCACAAGTTAGTAATCTTACTCCCCCTCATTTTATGGTACGAGAGGCCCAATGCTTGTATTATTTCATAATTGTATTTCTTTAGATAACATGCCTTATGTCAAACTTCTCCATGACGAAAACTTATGGTTGAGTCCTAAGACCATTCTTAACTTCGCCAACACAAGAGCATGTTATAATAACAATCCAAGCATCACAACAACTCGTTGAGTAAACTCTATTGAGTCCCATACATCATTAGAGCTCGTTATCACACAAGCCTCTAAGATGATCGTTCACACACATTATCAATCACTGGGTAATTGTTAAGTCTCAACATCAAGTGTTGCAATAGGCATTTTTTCTCAACTTACCTGATGCATATGAATAAAGATCTAATGGAGTTATCCTTAAGATTCATGTTCATACTCTCTAGGTTCCCCGATGATCACTTTATTTAAAGGATTTAAAACATATCCAGAATCTTAATAATAATCATTTCAGTTCTAAACCACAACACCGTTGGGCTGAAGATGGAAAAGAACTTAAAGAGTAGTGACAAATGATTATAAACAACGTTAGTCAAAATATAACCACAAGCCACATGATACTAACAAACTTGCCACTTGAGTGAAGTGTCACATATGATTATAAATGACGTTGGTCATATATAATCAACATGTTACATCATGATGGTCATTAGACTAGCAAGCTTGCCACTTTAGCATTCATGTGTGCTTTGTAATGTTCATAAGGGACTAAGTACACGCTAACATGATAAAGGAGTCATTTTTCATTCATTCTTCTAAATAAGATTTGTTGGATCTTAATTAGAGAACCAACATTAGAATGTGCTTTTCATACATTCTCCAACCAAGACTTCTCGTTGGTTCCATCTTAATTAGAGAATTGAGATACATAGTTTGCTTAGTTGTACATGCTATAATCTAAGTAGGAGAAGTGAACGCGATATATCATATTGAATGAGACTTCTAGCCTCCCCCTCGAAATGTGGTCTAAAACCACAATTTTGATGAGGTCTCATTAATTACACTTCTCTTGCATACTCAATTATAACATAGCATCTAATCTTTACAAAAGAATCAATTAGTGAAAACATAATTCATCTCACCATAAGGTGGGACTAACATTACATAATTGGAGTTGACTTAATAACATATAAGATAACGGCATCTATTTGAGAGACCAAATCAAGGTTTCCCAATAACTAGGAGCATGAACAAAGCATCATCAATAAGATGAAAAATTAAGTCATCTCCAAAAACTAGTGGAATAAATCCAATAGTTTTGACTTTAATCTCCTTTGCATTAGTGATGTGCATGATGGCACATGCGTCCTCTCCCAATGTTTGTCTTATCATCATGATTAACATCCTTCAACCTTAATGGCAGAAAAACATTGGGAGATTCCTTACATGAGACAATGATCTCCACTCTCGATGTGGAAAAGTTATTTACATAAGGTTCTTCTATGCCAAACAGAAGTTTGACATCATTATTATTGCTGGAAAAAAGGAGACAACTTTATGATCATCATAACAAAAAATCATGCATGAACTAACCATGCAATGGCATGAATAAAAACATGCTTAATTTTTATTCTAATTTGTATCACCGTTGGGAAGATAACAAAAAAGAACCTTACTCATTCGTAAATGACACATGAAAAACATAATCAATAAGAATATCATCATATGCCATTAGAACGCTTGCTCATTAAATCTCTAATCAAAACTTCTCGTTGGTTCCATTTTGACTAGGGAGATGTAAAATCTCGTAATGACCAACAAGAACTACGACTAAATTAATTGCCATCATTAACATAAAGTAACATCATAATATAATCGTGTGTGCCATGAGGCACTATGATGCCTCTTGACACTAAATCTCACAACGATAATATAAATATTGAACTTGAGTGTCAAAATTATCGTTAGAATTGTCAATGACATACAATGAAAATGACATTTGAATTAACATATAAATAGGAATGTCCCTCCCACCGAGTAATCATTAAAGAGGGCATTCAGCGTGAAAATGTCATAAATATAAATGCCATTGCCAACATTAAAATTGACATTAACATTATCGTCAGGTTATCATAAGATTAAATTAATAAAATTTGGACATAAAGTTACATAATAATTCATGAAATAATAATATTTGACAAATTATGATGGTCAAATGAATGGCAACATGTACTTTGGATAGATTTCATAAAAATGTCATATAATGACTAGGATATTGCATATCACATAAAATTCTTTAAACAACATTTATTTGGTTAGAAAATCAATCATAACTTTATCAATACTATTTTGGTCAATTATGCTTATTTCAACAGTGCATATCTTAATTTCAATATAAAATGAATCAACATAAACCTTAGTATTGTTCAAGGAGCACACATGCCCAACATTATTAGATGCATAGTGCGACGCGGAAAACCGCACCACGCATTAGCATTTTTGTTGAGGTGACTTTAGTCCGTTAGTGATGATCACATCATTACGGAATAACATTATCATAAAATCAACATAAAATTCATGTTTGATATCCAAAAAAAAATATTCATAAATTTTTTAAGTTGAACATAACTGTGCAAAAAAAAATATCATCTCATAATTCAACATTGACATGCTATTAAAGAGAGATTACCACTCAAAGTAAATGACATCATAATCTCATATCATATTTCTCCTTTAAAATCAGGGCATTTTCTAACTTAATTAGTACATAAGACATAACTTGAAAAAAAAACTGCATAAAGGGCACTTTAAAAAAATGAATAATTCATTATAGATATTGGCCACATCATTCTTAGATTAAATATCAATTTAAAAAAAAATCCTACATCAAATATATTTAAATGATACTCATCATCAAATTTCATGTGTTAAAAGTACCCCAAAAAAGGTTTATTCTGAAAACCTAAAACATAATTTACAACATAATTTTCTAGATATTTTCATTTTAAAGCAGCGCAACACATTTTGAGAATGATCATAATACATAAAAGCACTGAATAAAAGGAAAATGCAAAGAACATTAAATTTTGCCCATGATACCCACGGTAGCCTTTCATTGATTTGCCCTGGAGAAAAATTCTCAGGGAAAAAGAAAAATCTCCCGGGGCCTGGACAACTTAGGCCTCAACCACCGGTCAGATTATGCCCTTTATCCACTCGAAAGCCCAGCAGCTAGCCTGGGCGCCGACCTCAGCCGTCCGATTCAGTGGACGGTCCGTATCATCCCAGCCGGAACAAAACAGGTTGCCGGTCAAACCCTACCTCATTCCCCACTTTCTCCCCGAAATCTCCGCTCGCCTCTATGAGAGAAAACGGCGACCGCTTCGGTGGCGCCGCGCAGCAGAAGCATGGCGGCGTGCCGGCTCCGTTCGCCGGAGAAGCTTACTGCGGACCAACGCCGTGTGCTTCCTCGTCGAACGGTGGCGACCACGCTGCATGCGCATGGACTGGAGGAGCACATCTCGCCGGCGGGCACCGGCGCAATCTTTGGTGGTGACGGCGGTGAGCAAACGCACGGAGCATTGGCTGCGCGCGTCCATTAAAGAGGCGATCGGCCAGGCGCATCATTCCGGCCGTCGTCCCGAAGGACGACGTCCTTCTTGCCATGGTGAGTACGCACGTTGGCCGGCAACAACAACACAAGTCCCAGTCCCTCTTTCCTTTTTTAATGTTGATCTGGGCTGGGATTTGGGGATTAGGGGAAGATTGCCATTCGGATTTCTTTGATTTCTTGCGATTTCCCCTCCTTCTCATTGCTAATCGAGCCAATACCTTTTTACTTCATATTAACTTGATTCGGATCAAGGCTTTATAACCATGAACATTAACAATTAAAATTTATGTGCTATCAGAAAAACTGCTAGCTACTGATCATAGCATTAACATGACATAGGGGCAAAAATAAGAGATGCACTTGATCAATCAGGACTACCACATCATTAACCGAAAACCATCATCTTAGATCAATTAGGCCATTTAACTTGGAATTAACGTTTGGAAGGCCTAATTTGTGTTCTAGCCAGATTAGATAGGCTCGAGATACCAATGCTAAATGGCCTAATTGATCTAAGATGATGGTTTTCGGTTAATGATGTGGTAGTCCTGATTGATCAAGTGCATCTCTTATTTTTGCCCCTATGTCATGTTAATGCTATGATCAGTAGCTAGCAGTTTTTCTGATAGCACATAAATTTTAATTGTTAATGTTCATGGTTATAAAGCCTTGATCCGAATCAAGTTAATATGAAGTAAAAAGGTATTGGCTCGATTAGCAGTGAGAAGGAGGGGAAATCGCAAGAAATCAAAGAAATCCGAATGGCAATCTTCCCCTAATCCCCAAATCCCAGCCCAGATCAACATATATCACAAGGCACCTTAACTAGGGTTCGGTGGGAGCCACTTTCTAGCTTACTGGAGCATAGACCTCACTGACGCCTGCCGGCACCACCTCATCCTCACGATCTCCTCTTGGGCAGAATGTTGCCACCATTTTCCGCTGCAACCCCGAGGAGCGAGGTCTCTACCCGACTCGCGGTTCTGGTTCCTGAGCCGATGGTAGGACTTCAATTTAACATGTTACTATGGTTACCGCTCCTTAACTTTGCCACCATCACTATATCGGTACTAATTTCTCAGTTTGTGATCTCATACACGGGAAGAATGGGATTTAAATCGAATACTAAAGAGAAACAACTAAAGATGGCGACCATAGTCGTCCCATGCATACGAGTGGAACTCATATGAGCTCACAACAACGCGTTGGCCCAGATCATCAACACTGAGGCATGGCTCTAAAGGACCTTAACCTTCACTCTCCCAGCCACATACATCCACCGCGAGCGTATGAATTCACACATGGATCGAGACCGATCGACGGGTTGCCTCATAAGCATTGACTTAACCCCCAAGACTCTTGCTCGAGAATCCAAGCTTTGAGAGTAGCACTAGTAGAAAACTACCCATTAGTCCCGGTTCGTAAGGGCCTACCTCCACCCATTAGTCCCGGTTCAAACACGAACCGGGACCAATGTGCCTCCACGTGGCCCTGTGCGCCGAGCCCAGTCAGGGGGCCTTTGGTCCCGGTTGGTGGCTCCAACCGGGACCAAAAGGCATCCACGCGTCTGCATTCCAGTGGCTGGGGTTTTTGTTTTTTTTGAAAGGAGGGGGGTTGGGGGTTTTGGGGGGTTAATTTAGGTGTTTCGTATATTGTGTTAGCTAGCTAATTAATAGAGAGAAGTGTCCTCTCTTATGTCCGTGCTTGGTCGACGCTACGTAGTATATATACATAAGTGATCGAGAGAACCATTCAGTACAGAAGTTCGTCATGCATACCGAGAGAAGTGATCGATCGACCTCTCCTTCTCCAAGAGATCGGTCGAACAACAAGTTTTTTACTGGCTACATACATGTACAATATGTATAAGATCTCTTAATTACAAACCCCTAGCATTTGAAATCAATTTCCACATGGTATTCTCCGGCTTTACTGATGACGTGTTCAAGAAAGAATCCCGCCAAATTGCTTTCATGCGATCTGGTTCTAGGAGTTCATCCTGCATCTGCCACGTCTAATTTGAAGAAGGGGGTTAATTAATACATATATATGAATGAAACTCAACAGAAATGATGGTGTAATAAAATGAAATTGTGAATATTATTGCTTACGCACTTCATATTGTCTTGTAGAGTAGCCCCGCTTGTTTTTCAAAGTCGCGTTGTGGATGAACTCGCACACGTAGTATCCACAGAAATCATTCCCTTCCTCCTGCCACAAGCACTTTACGAGAAATAGAGGTCAATCAAACTGATAATGAAGCATTATAAATGACATTGATGAAAGTATAGCTATAGAATCAACGGGAGATGCGCGCAACTAGCTAGCCAGTAGTACTTACTTTCGGGTATATATATCGCAGCTCGTTCGGCAGTCCCGGAGCTTGTGCGGTGAACTGTTTCCAAACCCTGCAAGCCAAAGAAAATAATTATTATTACTTGAGATATCAGGAAATGAACAAAAAGTTGCCGATATGGTGTGATAACGATCGATTGAACTTACTTGCTGAGCATTTCAGTCATGTCCGCATAGGTGCTGGGATCTTTCCGTCTCGAGTCTAAGACGGTTACTAGTCCACGCTCAAGCTTAATCTCCAGAAGAATATAGTGGTACCTGCGCACGCATGCATAACTCATCAATTACATTACTATAACCTCGCTCGAGTAATAAGGGAAACCGAATATGCACACGACAGTAACACTCACGGGCCGTTGTAAGGAAAGAGTATGGTATCTTTGTTTTGATTTTTGATCAACGATTGTAGCAAGTTGTCCTTGGCCTCTTCGACGTTCTTTTCAACCAGAAATACATCTATGATATTTGTGTTAATGAACTCAATATCATAATTTTCTTATTTTTTGCACTCGACGATCTTCAATGTGCATAATATATTGAGGATAATTAATTATAAATACATGCAATGAAAGAGCCGAGCTAGATATAGAGACTTAATGACAGAAATAGTACTTACAGGCAGTAGCAAAAGACTATTAATTTATCGAGGGCCTTTTGATTGAAGAACTCGAAGAACTCCTCAAATGGAACACACAACAGATCATTTGAAATGAGGTCGTGCTCCTCTTTAATGTTCAGATACAAACTGTTCTGCCCCTCAGACTCTCTGCAGGTTTTCATGTACCAACTATGGAATCTTCGCATCATTGTTGTCAGAGATTTTTCATCTTTGACGAGAGGCTTCCCGTACTCGTATCTGAATTCGTCCACCTCCATGAAATCAGGAAGTGCATCGTCAGGCAGGTAATCTTCAAGATTGCCATAACCGGCCACCGTCCCCGGAGGATTAGACACATTGAGCGGGGGCCACGATTGTTGTGCTTGTTCGCCGAGCTGGGCAATTTTTTCCCCTTTGCTCGTTCTTTTAACCTTTTATCACTGACAGTAGTTCCCGACCGCTTGGCTTGGAGATATGTCAGTTCAGTAATGCGCTCATAGTTGGTTCTCGGCGGAGACTTTGCTGGTTTCCTCAGGGCATCGAGAGTGCGCTTTGCTTTCACCGAATCTACCTTCTCCTCCGGAGGTGGATGTCTCTTTGCTTTCACCCCTTCAAAGAACTCCTTCACGTGGGCTTGCACGATCGTATTGTTTTCCTCCTTGGTCCTCTCGTACGGTAACTTCTCTAGAGGCTTTAGAGGTGGACCGTATCTGTATTGCCTCTCTCCTCTTCTTGTGCTGCTAGACGCCGGAGCAGACGGAGCGGCTGCGACGTCTGTCTTCTTTCGTGCTTGCTTACGAGGCGGAGGAGAAGGACTACGACGCACCGGAGCAGCCGGGGCAGCGGCGGGTCTCTTCCGCCCTTGCTGGCGAGGCGGAGAAGGAGGAGGCGGAGTGCCGCCACGCGCCGGAGAAGGAGGCGGAGTGCCGCCACGCGTGCCCTGATCGTCACCCGCCGGAGGAGGAGGCGGTGGAGGAGGCGGAGTGCCGCCACGCGTGCCCTGATCGTCACTCACCGGAGGAGGAGGCGGTGGAGGAGGCGGAGTGCCCTGACTCCCCGGAGGAGGAGGAGGATGCGGAGGCGTCCAGTTCAGAAGGTTGATGAGCTCCTTCCGCCATAGGCATGGAGTCTTCAGAGCAGAACCCAGCCTAGTCTCCCCTTCACCGGTAGGGTGCTCAAGCACGAGGTCCTCAAATCCCTCCGTTATTTCATCCACCATCACCTTAGAAAATCATTCTGGAATCGGCTGGCAGTGATAAGTTGTGCCGGGTCCACTAGGATAAACTTGGCCAACAGCCGCCTTGACCTTCAAATTCATTCATCGCGCCATAATGTGGCAATTTTGAGACTCCGTGATACCATCCACGGGATAGCTGGCAGGAGCCGTCAAGACATGCTCCGGCTGAAGCAGCTCGATGGAAGCCACGTTGCTTCTCCGCTGAGATGGCGGGGTAGCTTCGGGGGAAGCTTCGGCAGGTCGTTTGTTGCGATCTGCTGCTTCTCGTACCTCTTCTCGTTCCTCTAGCCCCATTACCCTTTTGTGCAGTGCCTGCATTTGGTCCTGCTCCAGTTTCTTCCTCCTCTCATGGGTTTTGTAACCCCCTGCGTCCGGAAAACCAACCTTCCACGGAATGGAGCCTAGCGTGCCTCGTGTCCGTCCAGGGTGCTCAGGATTCCCAAGGGCCATTGTGAGCTCGTCCTTCTCCCTGTTTGGAAGGAACGTCCCTCGTTGCGCTGCATCGATATAGTGTTGAAGGTTCTTGACTGGTGTTTGCAGTTGCTCGTCCGTCCACTGACACTTTCCTGTTACAGGGTCCAATGTTCCGCCAGCCCCGAAGAACCAAGTCCGGCAACGGTCTGGCTAGCGCATTGTCTCTGGTTCGATCCCTTTTTCAAGCAGATAATGCTCAGCCTTGGACCACTTAGGCCGGGCTTTGAGGTAGCCACCTGACCCCGTGCGATGGTGAAGCTTCTTCTTCGCAGCATTTTGCTTGTTTGTCGCCGACATCTTCTTACTCTTTTCCGATGTCTTGTGGGCCACAAATGCGGGCCAGTGATCTTTGATCTTCTCATATTTGCCGATGAATTCTGGTGTCTTTTTTTTCTCGACAAACTGGTTCAGCTCTTTCCTCCACCTCCTCATTAGGGTTGCCATCTTCTTAAGAGCACAATACTTGATTAATTGCTCTTTAACTGGCTTCTCCGGATCCTCCTCTGGCGGTAGGGTGAAATTTGCCTTCAGCTCAGTCCAAAGATCTTCTTTCTGCATATCATTGACATAAGACACCTCAGGGTCTTCATCCTTAGCAGGCTTATACCATTGCTGGATGTTGATCGGGATCTTGTCCCTAACAAGAACCCCGCACTGAGCAGAAAATGCCTTCCTTGTCCGGATGGGTTCAGTCGGTTCGCCGTCGGGCGCGATTTCTATGATCTCAAACTTTTCATCCGAGCTCAACTTTTTCTTCGGGCCTCGTCTCCTTACCGAAGTTGTGCTCGATCCGGAGGGCTAGAAATTATAAGGAAGAAAGACGAGAGTAATTAATATGTGTACATATACCAAAACAATGGATGCATCAATTAACTAGTCAGCACGGGCTTAACTAATATATATATACCTGGCCGGACTCGGTTCGGTGACCGGAGCAGTCAGCACGGTCTCCTTCTTGTACCTCCATTGTGTCACCGGAGCCATCATGAACATAGTCCTCTTCTTGTACCGGCATTAATGGGTCGAAGCCATCATGAACATAGCCCTCTTCTTCATCCAGTCCTTCCTGACCATCGGTCTCGTTGAGAAATGACGCAACTTCATCACTTCCTTGTGCGATTATTTCCCCCAACATCGCTTCTGTTTCTTCGTCTCGGGAGTGCTCCATAGTTTCTGCAAATATTTACAACATGTCAATTATTATTCAAACATGGTACAGATGGATATATATATATATATATATATATATATATATATTAGTGGCAAACATAGAACTAGCTAGCTAATCACAATAATGAATCATGTTAGTGGCCTCGACGCTGCTTCTCTAGGGTTTGGGGTCGCCTCAACACAACGCTTCAAGGGTTTGGGGTGGCCTCGACGACAACGCTCTTTTAACTTGATAAATTTGGGTGGCTTAGAGAGAGTTAATTTGTCGGGTAGGGGCGCGGCGGGAGGGGGTAGGAGACCAACATCATTTTCTCTCTAGGGTTTGGGTGTCCTCGAGAGTTTTGGTCGAGCGAGAGGGCCGAGGGGGGTGCTGCAGTTGTATAAGTTATCACGGTCGAGATGGGGTATATATATCGACCGCCCCTCATGTCGAAGTTATCTAGAGGGGGTTATATCGACAACGACGCGACATACATATACATGGGAAAATAATGTTATCGGGGAGGGGGTATCGGTACCACCCCCTAGCTCGTGTTGAAGTTTCTTCTTTCTCCTCTATTCCTTTCTTTCTTCTTCTCCTCTTCTTTTTCTTCTTCTCCCTCGAGAAAGGAAAATAATTAAGGAAAAGGAAGAAAAGAGAAAGAAGGAAGAAGGAAGAAGAAGAAGAAAAAAAAGAAGAAAAAAAAGAGGAGAAGAAGAAAAAATAGAATTTTTTTCTTCTATTTTTTCTTCTTTCTCCTCTATTCCTTTCTTCTTCTCCTCTTCTTTTTCTTCTTTTTTCCTCTTCTTATTTATTTCTCCTCTTTTTCCTCTCCTCTTTTTCTCCTTTCTTCCTCTTCTTATTTTCCTTTTTCCTCTCATTCTTTTTCTTCTTCTTCTTCCTTCTTCCTTCTTCCTCTTTTCTTCCTTTTTCTTATTTTACTTTCTCCTCTACACTAACCTAAAATGCACTAACCTAAAATCGATATCTACTAACAACCTAAATATAAAATTAATACATATATGAAAAAACATATATAAACAAAAAAATGCTATGAACATTATATTCATACATACATATATAGCCACATCCATTCATCATATATATAGCTACCACATACATATATACATTATATATATGAAAAAAATGCAATGAACAAAAAATACACTTATGAAAAAAATACATATATACTTGCATATATGTATAAATTTTTGCATATATAAACTTCTGCATAAATAAAAAAAGAGGAAAGGGCGCCGGCGGCCGGACCGAAGGCGGCGGCGTGTGGTCAGGGCGACGGCGACGGGGTTGGGGAAGGGGCGGCGCGCGCGGCGACGGCGACGGGGTCAGGGAAGGGGCGGCGCGCGCGGCGACGGCGACGGGGTCGGGAAGGGGCGGCGCGCGCGGCGACGGCGACGCGGTCGGGGAACGGCCAGTGGCGCGCGCGGCGACGACGATGGTGTCGGGGCCAGCAGGGGCGGCGGGCGCGGCGACGGTGTCGGTGCAGTGGCTCGGCGGCGGCGACGGCGAGCTGGACCAGCCTGACGGCGTCGGGGCAGGGATCGGCGGCGACGGCGATGAGGAGCAGAGGCATCAAGGCGAGAAGAAAGAGATGGGTTTTGGCGAAAACTGCCAAGTCCTGTATATATAGCAAGAGCATTGGTCCCGGTTGGTGGCTCCAACCGAGACTAATGCCCCCTTTAGTCCTGGTTGGTGCCACCAACCAGGACCAAAGGCCTCTTTTCAGTAGCCCAAAGGGCGGGAAGCTGCGGCCTTTGGTCCCGGTTGGTGGCACCAACCGGGACCAAAGGCCCCTGTGCTGCCCGCATCGCGGCCAAAGTTTAGTCCCACCTCGCTAGTTGAGAGGGGCAGCAGTGGTTTATAAGCCCCACTGCCGCACCCCTCTCGAGCTCCTCTCCACTGCAGGCTTACGGGCCTACTTGCTACTGCTTTGCCTGATGGGCCTTCTGGGCCTACTGCGGGCCTGAATCCTGGCCCATAGAAGGGTTTCAAGTCGTATTCAGGCCGTGGGGGCCCAGTAGGAGGCATTTTTTTTGTTTTTTGTTTTCCTTACTTATTGTTGCTATTTTTATTTTTTTCCAGTTTTTTTGTTTTGTTTTCTGCATTATTTATTTTCTTTTCTTTTTTGCTTTATTTTTTAATTCTTTTTGCTTTTAGTTTTAGGAAAATTATAAACTTTCTGTTAGTGCCATTACTTTTTCAAATTTGAAAACACTTTTTTGTTTTTTTGTTTTCTTTCTTGCTTTATTTATTTTATTTTGTTTCTACTTACAACAAAATACTTATTGTGGTTTTCTGCATTATTTATTTTCTTTTGTTTTTTGCTTTATTTTTTAATTCTTTTTGCTTTTAGTTTTAGGCAAATTATAAACTTTCTGTTAGTGCCATTACTTTTCAAATTTGAAAACACTTTTTTTTGTTTTTTTGTTTTCTTTCTTGCTTTATTTATTTTATTTTGTTTCTACTTACAACAAAATACTTATTGTTGCTATTTTTAATTATTAAGAGGGCCGAACCATAAGACATTAAAGCATTTCAAATGAACTCTGAAAAAGTTGAAAGTTGGCATGGTATCATAAATTGACCCACACATAGCATGTGCATATACAAAACGGACAATGGTATCATACTCGTCAGTTACAAAGTTGGCATGGTATCATCATAATAGTTGCGGGAGAAAGTCTTCACTTTTTCTTCGCTTGTGTCATTTGCTTATTGCGCCGTAACCATGGATAATATTCATCGTTTATCAGGATGCTGGGGTCAGTCTTGACTTTGAAGGGAGGAATTTCATGAAACTTTTCATAATCTTCAGACATGTCTATCTTGTCCTCCACTCCCACGATGTCCCTTTTTCCTGAAAGAACTATGTGGCGCTTTGGCTCATCGTATGATGTATTCGCTTCCTTATCTTTTCTCTTTCCCGGTCTGGTAGACATGTCCTTCACATAGATAACCTGTGCCACATCATTGGCTAGGACGAACGGTTCGTCAGTGTACCCAAGATTTTTCAGATCCACTGTTGTCATTC
Source organism: Triticum aestivum (assembly GCF_018294505.1). Classification (NCBI taxonomy): domain Eukaryota; kingdom Viridiplantae; phylum Streptophyta; class Magnoliopsida; order Poales; family Poaceae; genus Triticum; species Triticum aestivum. The sequence continues at coordinate 275,554,893 of NC_057807.1, forward strand.
TGTACTGTGGGTCTACCTGTACCCCGCCTCCTGACAGATTGACCCATTTGCACTTAAACAAAGGGACCTTAAAATCATGTCCGTAGTCAAGTTCCCATATGTCCACTATGTAACCATAATATGTGTCCTTTCCCCTCTCGGTTGTTGCATCAAAGCGGACACCGCTGTTTTGGTTGGTGCTCTTTTGATCTTGGTCAATCGTGTAAAATGTATTCCCATTTATCTCGTATCCTTTCCAAATCGTAACAGTCGAATATGGTCCCCTGGACAACAAGTACAACTCATCACAAACAGTGTTGTCACCTCTAAGACGTGCTTCCAACCAACTACTGAAAGTCCTGATGTGTTCACATGTAATCCAGTCGTCGCACTGCTCCGGGTGTTTGGAGCGCAGACTGTTCTTGTGTTCATCGACATATGGGGTCACCAAGGTAGAGTTCTGTAGAACTGTGTAGTGTGCTTGAGACCAAGAATATCCGTCCCTGCATATTATTGAGTCCCTTCCAAGCGTGCCTTTTCCAGTCAGTCTCCCCTCATACCGCGATTTAGGGAGACCTATCTTCTTAAGGCCAGGAATGAAGTCAACACAAAACCCGATAACATCCTCTGTTTGATGGCCCATGGAGATGCTTCCTTCTGGCCTAGCGCGGTTACGGACATATTTCTTTAGGACTCCCATGAACCTCTCAAAGGGGTACATATTGTGTAGAAATACGGGGCCCAGAATGACAATCTCGTCAACTAGATGAACTAGGACGTGCGTCATGATATTGAAGAAGGATGGTGGGAACACCAACTCGAAACTGACAAGACATTGCACCACATCACTCCTTAGCCTTGGTATGATTTTTGGATCGATCACCTTCTGAGAGATTGCATTGAGGAATGCACATAGCTTCACAATGGCTAATCGGACGTGTTCCGGTAGAAGCCCCCTCAATGCAACCGGAAGCAGTTGCATCATAATCACGTGGCAGTCATGAGACTTTAGGTTCTGAAACTTTTTCTCTGCCATATTTATAATTCCTTTTATATTCGACGAGAAGCCAGTCGGGACCTTCATACTAAGCAGGCATTCAAAGAAGATTTCCTTCTCTTCTTTGGTAAGAGCATAGCTGGCAGGACCTTCATACTGCTTTGGAGGCATGCCGGCTTTTTCGTGCAAACGTTGCAGGTCCTCCCGTGCCTCAGCTATATCTTTTGTCTTCCCATACACGCCCAAGAAGCCTAGCAGGTTCACGCAAAGGTTCTTCGTCACGTGCATCACGTCGATCGAAGAGTGGACCTCTAGATCTTTCCAGTAGGGTAGGTCCCAAAATATAGATTTCTTCTTCCACATGGGTGCGTGTCCCCCAGCGTCACTCGGAACAGCTAGTCCGCCGGGACCCTTTCCAAAGATTACGTGTAAATCATTGACCATAGCAAGTACGTGATCACCAGTACGCATGGCGGTCTTCTTCCGGTGATCTACCTCGCCTTTGAAATGCTTGCCTTTCTTCGACATTGATGGTTGGTCGGAAGAAATCGACGATGGCCCAGGTACACATTCTTCCTGCAGCTTGCCAGGTATATACTATCGGTGTCAAGTAAACAGTGCATGCATGCGTGGTATCCCTTGTTTGTCTGTCCTGAAAGGTTACTGAGAGCGGGCCAATCGTTGATGATCACGAACAGCAACGCCTTTAGGTTAAATTCCTCCTGTTTGTGCTCATCCCACGTACGTACACCGTTTCCATTCCACAGCTGTAAAAGTTCTTCAACTAATGGCCTTAGGTACACATCAATGTCGTTGCCGGGTTGCTTAGGGACTTGGATGAGAACTGGCATCATAATGAACTTTCGCTTCATGCACATCCAAGGAGGAAGGTTATACATACATAGAGTCACGGGCCAGGTGCTGTGATTGCTGCTCTGCTCCCCGAAAGGATTAATGCCATCCGCGCTTAAAGCAAACCATCCATGCTCGGTATGAATGGCATATTTTCTAATCTTTCTAATCTTCAAGCGCATTGCATCCATCTTGATCTTGTGATCATCGACGACATCCGCAACATGCAACTCCAATATCATCTTCTCCTCCTCAATTTTTCTAATTTTTTCCTTCAACAAATTGTTTTCTTCTTCAACTAAATTTAACCTCTCGACAATAGGGTCGGTTGGAATTTCCGGTTCAACAACCTCCTAGATAAATAAAATCTATGTTGCGCTGGTCGGCATAATTTTCATAAACAATAAATGAACCAGTAGTTATGAAAAGATAATATATACCACATCTGAATCATAGACAGGACGAGGGCCGACGGGGGCGGATACCAAAACCATCGCACTATATAAGATGCAATAATAAAAGTAAGAAAATCATACAAGTATCTATCTAAACATACAAGTAAGAATATTTTTCCTTTCAGAAAGAAGATAAGAACAAGAGGCTCACCACGGTGGTGCCGGCGATGAGATCGGCGCGGGTGATCGACGACGGTGAAGACGGGGACGGGGCGTGATGGACCGCTAAACCTAGACAAATATTAAGGAAAATGGAGCTTGGCGGTCGAGCTTGGAGAGGAGAAACCTTAAGTAGTGTGGCTCGGGCATTCCATCGAACACCTTGTGTGCATAGGAGGTGAGCTAGAGCACCACCAAGCCCTCTCCCCCTCGGCTAGAAAAAACAGAGCAGTGTGCTCTGCTCTTGCGCGAGGGGGTATATATAGGCACCACCATTAGTCCCGGTTGGTCGCATGAACCGGGACTAAAGGGTTGCCTTTGGTCCCGGTTCGTGCCTCCAACCGGGACCAATGGTGGTGGGCCAGGAGCGAGGCCCATTGGTCCCGGTTCGTCCCACCAACCGGGACCAAAAGGTCCAGACGAACCGGGACCAATGGCCCACGTGGCCCGGCCGGCCCCCGGGGCTCACGAACCGGGTCCAATGCCCCCATTGGTCCCGGTTCTGGATTGAACCGGGACTAATGGGCTGGACCGGCCTGGACCGTTGCCCCCTTTTCTACTAGTGTAGGTGCGGGAACATGTCCTTGAGCAAGCCCGCTACCCTATGGCTCAACCATGATTGGGTGTATAAATACTTTTGATAATGGTGATAACTGACAGGCACACACATACTCAGGATTTCACTGAAACGCCACATCACATCGCTCAACAACCATTCCCTGCTCATACTAGCAAAGTCCGAATTCAAGAACATATATCATACACAGGCTGCGAATGACATGCGTAAAAATATTGAATATCACAACACAAACTCGGATTGAAGGATACGTGACACATCTCTTATACGAAAGAAGGTAGATAATTAAAAACTAACGGCTCGAAGGTCAGTCATAACATGACAGTGGATAAAAGAATAAACATGGGATGGTGACCCCACCATCCCGCCCAAAAGTAACTCGAGAAACGAGCTAGCCAACCGAGTGACCTAACAAACTAGGCATCCGCCAGGTAGCCGGAATCAAAGTATATACCCGCTTATGCTAGACTTATACTATGATATGAAAGTGAACTACAACAAGGCATGAATATAAGTCATAGAAAAACTCTAGGTAAACATGGCATAAAAGGTGTCCATTCAACATATAATGTGATTCCTTACTCATGCTAATCAAATTATCAGATTGTCATACCAGCGAGATAAAGTGATACGCCCCACTATTGCTAAAACAATGGACGATACACCTCCATTTCACAAAAATTTGTTACACAAACAAAGCATAAGTGATGCGTTCGATTCACGTTTCAATGGGATCTAAGTGCTTCCTACAATTCACAGGTAGGGAGCACATTGGAGGATGATCAACTTAGACACCATTCGTCTTCTGTGATCATTCTATTCAACTCATCGAGTGTACTTTGATTGGCTCATGATGGCAGCCTCCAAAACACATGGTTACCTTCGATCAACAATTGCCACGATCGCCAACCCCATAATATACTACCGCCACTGACAAATCACTTTATTACTTTCATAGTTTATTAGTCAAAGATTAATGCCATGACCCACCAATCATGAATAACAAGCAACTCCTAGACATGTCACACAAGGCTAAGCATGCATATTGCAAAGGAAGGTATAACATGATCACCGACATGAACAGAAGATAAAATAACAAAATATTTCAACATAAGTAAAACATGAGATAAAGGGTCAACAAGTTGATGCTTTCCTGGCTGTTCAAAACCTTGGTATCAGTGGCAATTAACCTCGAAAGTTCCTCATGGTCGAATTCTACCAATAAGAAGCGAAACGCCGAAAAGGACCAGCGAGAAAGCACAAATAGAAAAAAAGACACAAATGATGATGGAAATGCATGGAGTGCATCATGGAGTATGCTATGAAAATACAAAACTAACCAACTAGATTTTCTCAATTGGAGTATACAGAACATGAGATATAAATTTTGGTTCCTACATGTCAGCCTTAGAGCAACAACTACAACAAAATGTCAATTAGTTGAGTGGTTGAACAGAGGTAGAATTCATGCAATAGATGAAATACTTTTAGTTGATAGTACAAGGCAAACAATGTTCAATACCTATTATTATTTTATTTGGAGCTACGATGGATTGCCTATGGGTTTTACAAGTTTCAGCTTTTGCAGGCAATTTTTGGGCGTTCTTGATTACTTAAAAGTATGGAATTGAAATTTAGCCCTAACACCCACCATGGACGCTGATTTGTTAGTCTGATGGGCAAGGTTGGCTAGCTAGGTTATAAGTTTGACATGTGAGTTGTCCATTGTGCCCACACGCCCAGGGACCAATAATAAATGTATTACTATTATTGTGGCAGACTTACAGTTAGGACACATACATGAAATTTTTATGTCTTCTTTTCTATAGGTTTAACCAAAAGGCCTCATATGTCCTAAAGCAAGTGCGCCTACTTTAAGTAGATGTGAGATACTCCAAGATCAAATGCAAGTGTACACATGATTAGGATTTATGAGTGGCTGCTATATTTGTGGAGTAGTTATTTTATACATAGGCTAGTTACCTAGAAGCCAAGGAATTACCTTTGTAGGTAACAATAAAACTATTAAGTAGTATAATGTGTTAAGTTGATTAAAGGGAGGTTTAGTAAAGGCCAAGTAGCTACAAAGTAGTCCGAAGTTAACTGAACTAGTTAGTTATCATCCAACAAGTGTCTATGACTACATGGACATCATAACTGTAAACATTTACTTAGGAATGTGCAAGATTAAGCATGGCAAAATGTCTTGTGTTATACCGCTGATTTGGTTAAATAAAGTTTGACATGTAGACAACCTACTGTGTTTACACGGTTAAGATGATGAGGTTAGTTATATTAGTTGGTTGATGACACCTAACTAGCATGACCAAAGGCTACTTTAATAGAACAATTTTTATAAATTTGACCCCTTGCTTTTTCTGGATTTTCATTTGGCTCTTACTTGATTTGGATTTCTGTCTCTGGATTAATTTAAGAAAATAGTTAGCCCATTTTCCAAGAGGCAAATGAGCATGAACTTGGCTAGTCAAATCTTTATCTAACTATGCTCTTTCACATGTATCAATTTCAAGCCCGATTGTTTTTGAGAAAGTACATTTTATTTTCAAAAGAAATTCCCATTTAAACTCCTTTGCAAAGGAGCACCATTTTGGAAAAATCATTTTCTGCAAAGAAAATTATGGTACCATCTTATGATCTTCCATGTTCAAATATGCAAAAACATGGTATACTCTAGTACAAATATTGGCTCCCAAATTGCCCAAAGTTTCTCCTAGAAAATTAATAAAAATATTTTGTGTATTTAATCCTGGAGTTTAAGCTTCAATTTTTGTGTGTAGTCTCCATATACCCTGGTACATCTGCACTATTAATTTTAGCCCCAATATTGTCCATTTGGCCCCAAAAAGAATTTATTTTCAAAAGAATTTATTTTTAAAACTGATAAGAGGGAAACTCATACCATGTCAGTGAAGTGGAGTTGATACACTTTAGTTGAAAATTTCGCAGATCATGCAGAATCCATAGGACACGGCCATACCAAATCTCAAGTCTAGCCATGTGACCTATATCGACGACACTGTCTTCATATGATGGAATAGTGACCACCTTCGATGAGAGAAGAAAGGCGTCGCTCTGTTGTGCCTGTGCTAAAATCGAGGCCATGTTCACACGCTGTCCCATAGTCATGCGCTTGTGGATAAGATCTTCGCTGCCCTATAGTCACTTCACCTGGCCCCGCCCACACATGCCCCCCCCTCGAGCATGCTTCTGGATAGATGTGCCACCACCACCTCCCCAGGGACAGACCACCGAGCACCGCCTGGTGTACCTACCTAGCAGCTAACAAGGCCGCCATTGCCCATAGAAACAACTCTGGCATCTTCAATGCAATGACTCGAGTAGTTGGTCACCATGGTCATGATTTGCACATAAAAGGAGCATCCAGCAAGCCTCTCCACTCACCTGACTCCTCTCCTCTCTCTCAATCTACACCCTCCTTAGAGGAGAGTGTCGCGGTTCCCTCCTATTGAGTCAATCGAGCTCAACATTGCCGTAGAGTTAACCTCGCGTAGCAACCTCTCCCCTGCTTCTTTGGTCAATTAAGATGATGCTTCGACCTCTCTCTACACCTGGAGTCTAATGCAAGACACCACACTTGCTTTACATCACATATAGAGCTCGCAATCAAGGTTACAGAGGTGTTTTGATGAGCCCCACCGCTGTGCAACCCACGTATAGGAAGCACACGTCACCCTAATCTATCTGCATCATCCATGAGCGCACCCTCGACCTATATTGCCAGCGAGAGCCACACTGATGTGTCGCAGTTGATGCTCTATTTTGGTTAGATAATAACCCTTCGTTTAAATCCATCCAGACCCACATGTCAGCGCCTCTTAGAGTCATAAGTTGCACATGCTTACCGGTTCGCTGGGAGGTGTACTTATAAAATATCCTTTCGAATTCAGCTGGTTCGATTAGTTTCTGATTTAATTTAAATTTGATAATTCAACCAAACTTTTTTTCATAAAATGCAAAGGACCTTTGCATTTCATTGCATTGAAAAGGTACAATTTTGATACAATCCTCCTAGGAGGTCAAGTACAAATGAGGATTAGTGAAACTAGTGCACGTCCCAAGCGGACAACAGAATGACGTGAAGGCCACAGGCACGCACTCTTGCCCATTGCTTGGCTTCCTCCTTGATCTTTGAGACCAGGACTTGAACTAGGGGTTGGGAGCCCCTGAAAATGCATTTGTTGCGTTGTTTCTAGATCATCCATGGTGTCAATAGAGCAATGGAGGCTAGGCCCTTACGCATCAGTGTCGTCGTGTTTTTCCTGGCCTGTAGCCACTAGTCCATGAGTGAATCTTCGTGGCTTGGCCCTGCATTGGTCATCCGTAGCCAGGATAGGATTTCATGCCAAATCTGCCTAGCGAAGGGGCACTCCAAGAGGAGATGGTGCACCGTCTCAGGAGCCTAGTCATAGAGTGGGCATCGTGGCTGGTGCTGGAGACTGCGTCTAGCCAAGTGGTCGGCCGTCCAACACCGATCCTGGTTGGCCAACCAGTGAAAAAAATTCACTTGTGGTGGCGCCCAATTCTTCCATACGAGCTTCCATGAGAGGCAAGTCATGGATCCCTGGAAGGTGGCAAGATAGCAGGGGCTAGCAGAGTAGATACCAGAGGTCGTCCATCTCCAAACTAGCTGGTTAGGGGTGTTTGAGAGCATGATGTGCTTGATCACCAGCCAGACTTGAAGGTACTGGCCAATCTCGTGTATGCCCAGGGTCACGTGAATGTCCCTAGCCCATCTATGGCCCTGCAGTCCTTCAGCGATGGTCTAGATTTTGCGCCGGTGCTTGGGTATGCAGTTGTAAAGTGTTGGGGCAATCTCACAAATGGACTGCCCATTTATCCAGCGTTCTTCCCAGAAATATGCCATTGTTCTGTTTCCACGGGTCATCGTGGTGGACGCGAAGAAGAGCGCTCGCTCCTTGGCAGAGAATTGTAGGTCCAGGCCACTCCAGGCGTACTCATGGTCAGTGCGCAAGACCAAACTTTGACTGGCTATAACTTGCTCATCTTTCCTCCAAATGAAATGATTTGTTTTGCCTTTGGTCCATATTGAAATTATCCTCCCAGTAGTATAGTTGGTAGGATTTTATCACACCATGTTTTTTTATTTTTCCTTTTTAGGCATTATTCCTATTTAATGAGTATCTTCATAAATATTTTCTAGAGGGATTGATCTTGTTGGAGAGCAAGACTACCCTACAACTCCTTTGGTGAAGGCCTTTTACTACTTTACTTAAAATGCTCGTTAAAAGAAAGGAACTTGGTACTTCCGTCTGAAGGAAATATGTCGTAGAGGCACTAATAAAGTTGTTATTTCATATTTCCTTATTTCATGATAAATGTTTATTATTCATGCTAGAATTTTATTAACCGGAAACTTGATATATGTGTGGATACATAGACAAAATACCATGTCCCTAGTAAGCCTCTACTAGACTAGCTCGTTAATCAAAGATGGTTAAGTTTCCTAACCATAGACATGCGTTATCATTTGATGAACATGATCACATCATTAGGAGAATGATGTGATGGACAAGACCCATTCGTTAGCTTAGCATTATGATCGTTCAATTTTATTGCTATTGCTTTCTTCATGTCAAATACATATTCCTTCGACTATGAGATTATGCAACTCCCGGATACCGGAGGAATGCCTTGTGTGCTATCAAACATCACAACGTAACTGGGTGATTATAAATATGCTCTACAGGTATCTCCGAATGTGTTTGTTGGGTTGGCATAGATCGAGATTAGGATTTGTCTCTCCGAGTATCGGAGAGGTATCTCTGGGCCCTCTCAGTAATACACATCATAAGAAGCCTTGAAAGCAAGGTGACTAATGAGTTAGTTGCAGGATGATGTACTACGGAACGAGTAAAGGGACTTGCTGGTAACGAGATTGAACTAGGTATGAAGTGTTGGGGATCGTTGGAGAAATTAAAATTTTTCTACGCATCACCAAGATCAATCTCTGGAGTAACTAGCAATGAGAGAGAGGGGAGTGCATCTTCATACCCCTGAAGATCGCGAGTCGGAAGCGTTGCAAGAACGTGGATGAAGGAGTCGTACTCGAAGCGATTCAGATCGCGGTGGACTCCGATCTAAGCGCCGAACAACGACACCTCCGCGTTCAACACACGTGCAGCCCGGTGACGTCTCCCACGCCTTAATCCAGCAAGGAGGAGGGAGTGGTTGAGGAAGAGGGCTCCAGCAGCAGCACGACGGCGTGGTGGTGATGGAGTGGCAGTTCTCCGGCAGGGCTTCGCCAAGCTCTTGCGGAGGAGGAGAGGTGTTGGGGAGGGGAGGGGCTGCGCCTTGGATGTGGTGTTGCAGCCCTCCCCTCGCCCCTCTATTTATAGGGAGAAGGGGGAAGGGGGCCGGCCCCCTCTAGATGAGATCTAGAGGGGGGCGGCGGCCAAGGGGAGGGGGCTTGCCCCCCAAGCAAGGGGGGCGCCCCCTTTAGGGTTTTCCCCCAATCCTAGGCGCATGGGCCCAGGGGGGTGGCGTCCAGCCCTCCAAGGGGCTGGTTCCCTTCCCTCTACAGCCCATGTGGACCTCCGGGACAGGTGGCCCCTCCTGGTGGACCCCCGGAACCCCTCCGAGGGCCCCGGTACAATGCCGAGCCCCCGAATATTTCCGGTGACCTTAAGTGTGTAGACCCTACGGGTTCGGGAATCACGCAGACATGACCGAGACAGCTCTCCGGGCAATAACCAACATCGGGATCTGGATACCCATGTTGGCTCCCACATGTTCCATGATGATCTTATCGGATGAACCACGATGTCGAGGATTCAAGCAATCCTGTATACAATTCCCTTTGTCAATCGGTACATTACTTGCCCGAGATTCGATCGTCGATATCCCAATACCTCATTCAATCTCATTACCGGTAAGTCACTTTACTCGATCCGTAATGCATGATCCCGTGACCAACCACTTGGTCACTTTGAGCTCATTATGATGATGCATTACCGAGTGGGCCCAGAGATACCTCTCCGTTATACGGAGTGACAAATCCCAGTCTCTATTCGTGCTAACCCAACAGACACCTTCGGAGATACCTGTAGAGCACCTTTATAGTCACCCAGTTACGTTGTGACGTTTGGTACACCCAAAGAACTCCTACGGTATCCGGGAGTTAACAATCTCATGGTCTAAGGAAATGATATTTGACATTAGAAAAGCTCTAGCAAACGAACTACACGATCTTGTGCTATGCTTAGGATTGGGTCTTGTCCATCACATCATTCTCCTAATGATTTGATCCCGTTATCAATAGCATCCAATGTCCATAGTCAGGAAACCATGACCATCTGTTGATCAACGAGCTAGTCAACTAGAGGCTCACTAGGGACATGGTGTGGTCTATGTATTCACACATGTATTACGGTTTCCGATCAATACAATTATAGCATGAACAATAGACAATTATCATGAACAAGGAAATATAATAATAACCATTTTATTATTGCCTCTAGGGCATATTTCCAACAGTCTCCCACTTGCACTAGAGTCAATAATCTAGTTACATTGTGATGAATCAAACACCCATAGAGTTCTGGTGTTGATCATGTTTTGCTCGCGGAAGAGGTTTAGTCAATGGATCTGCGACATTCAGATCCATATGCACTTTACAAATATCTATGTCTCCATCTTGAAACTTTTCACGAATGGAGTTGAAGCGACGCTTGATGTGTCTGGTCTTCTTGTGAAACCTGGGCTCCTTGGCAAGGGTAATAGCACCAGTGTTGTCACAGAAGAGAGTCATCGGCCCTGACGCATTGGGAATAACTCCTAGGTCGGTAATGAACTCCTTTATCCAGATTGCTTCATGTGCTGCCTCTGAGGCTGCCATGTACTCCGCTTCACATGTAGATCCCGCCACAACGCCTTGCTTGCAAGTGCACCAGCTTACTGCCCCACCATTCAAAATATACACGTATCCGGTTTGTGACTTGGAGTCATCCAGATCTGTGTTGAAGCTAGCATCAACGTAACCCTTTACGACGAGCTCTTTGTCAGCTCCATAAACGAGAAACATATCCTTAGTCCTTTTCAGGTACTTCAGGATATTCTGGACCGTTGTCCAGTGTTCCATGCCGGGATTACTTTGGTACCTTCCTACCAAACTTACGGCAAGGTTTACATCAGGTCTGGTACATAGCATGGCATACAAAATAGTGTTGGGGAACGTTGCAGAAAATTAAAATTTTTCCTACGGTTTCACCAAGATCCATCTATGAGTTCATCTAAGCAACGAGTCAAGGGAGTGAGTTTGCATCTACATACCACTTGTAGATCGCGTGCGGAAGCTTTCAAGGGGATGGTGATGATGGAGTCGTACTCGACGTGATTTAGATCACCGATGTCCAAGTGCTGAACGGACAGCACCTCCGCGTTCAACACACGTACGGGACGGGAGACGTCTCCTCCTTCTTGATCCAGCAAGGGGGAAGGAGAGGTTGATGATGATCCAGCAGCATGACGGCGTGGTGGTGGATGCAGCAGAACTCCAGCAGGGCTTCGCCAAGCGACTACGGGAGGAGGACGAGGTGTAGCAGGGGGAGGGAGGCGCCAAGCACAAGGGTGCGGCTGCCCTCCCCCCTGCCCTCCTTTATATAGGCCCCCAGGGGGGCGCCGGCCCTGGGAGATTGGATCTCCCAAGGGGGGGGGGGCGGCCAAGGGGGGAGGAGTGCCCCCCAAGGCATGTGGTGCGCCCCCCACCCTAGGGTTTCAACCCTAGGCGCAGGGGGTGGGCCTAGGGGGGCGCACCAGCCCACTATGGGCTGGCTCGCCTCCCACGTCAGCCCATGGGGCCCTCCGGGATGGGTGGCCCCACCCGGTGGACCCCCGGGACCCTTCCGGTGGTCCCGGTACATTACCGGGTGACCCCGAAACTTTCCCGATGGCCGAAATACCACTTCCTATATATTATTCTTTACCTCCGGACCATTCCGAAACTCCTCGTGACGTCCAGGATCTCATCCGGGACTCCGAACAACATTCGGTATGCTGCATACTCATATTCATACAACCCTAGCGTCACCGAACCTTAAGTGTGTAGACCCTACGGGTTTGGGAGACACGCAGACATGACCGAGACGACTCTCGGGCAATAACCAATAGCGGGATCTGGATACCCATGTTGGCTCCCACATGCTCCTCGATGATTTCATCGGTTGAACCACGATGTCGAGGATTCGATCAAACCCCGTATACGATTCCCTTTGTCAATCGGTACGTTACTTGCCCGGGACTCGATCGTCGGTATCCCAATACCTTGTTCAGTCTCATTACCGGCAAGTCACTTTACTCGTACCGTAATGCATGATCCCGTGACCAACACCTTGGTCACCTTGAGCTCATTATGATGATGCATTACCGAGTGGGCCCAGAGATACCTCTCCGTCATACGGAGTGACAAATCCCAGTCTCGATCCGTGTCAACCCAACAGGCACTTTCGGAGATACCTGTAGTGCACCTTTATAGTCACCCAGTTACGTTGTGACGTTTGATACACCCAAAGCACTCCTACGGTATCCGGGAGTTACACGATCTCATGGTCGAAGGAAGAGATACTTGACATTGGAAAAGCTCTAGCAAACGAACTACATGATCTTTGTGCTATGCTTAGGATTGGGTCTTGTCCATCACATCATTCTCCTAATGATGTGATCCCGTTATCAACGACATCCAATGTCCATAGCGAGGAAACCATGACTATCTGTTGATCACAACGAGCTAGTCAACTAGAGGCTCACTAGGGACATATTGTGGTCTATGTATTCACACGTGTATTACAATTTCCGGATAATACAGTTATAGCATGAATAAAAGACAATTATCATGAACAATGAAATATAATAATACTTTTATTATTGCCTCTAGGGCATATTTCCAACAAATAGACCCTATGGCTGAGGCATAGGGGATGCCGCTCATCTTTTCTCTATCTTCTGCCGTGGTCGGGCTTTGAGCTGAGCTCAATTTCACACCTTGCAATACATGCAAGAACCCTTTCTTGGACTGATCCATATTGAACTTCTTCAATATCTTATCAAGGTATGTGCTTTGTGAAAGACCTATGAGGCGTCTCGATCTATCTCTATAGATCTTGATGCCTAATATGTAAGCAACTTCTCCAAGGTCCTTCATTGAAAAACACTTATTCAAGTAGGCCTGTATGCTCTCCAAGAGTTCTATATCATTTCCCATCAATAGTATGTCATCTACATATAATATGAGAAATGCTACAGAGCTCCCACTCACTTTCTTATAAACGCGGGCTTCTCCATAAGTCTGCATAAACCCAAACACTTTGATCATTTCATCAAAGTGAATGTTCCAACTCCAAGATGCTTGCACCAGCCCATAGATGGAGGGCTGGAGCTTGCATACCTTGTTAGCATTCTTAGGATTGACAAAACCTTCCGGCTGCGTCATATGCAATTCTTCCTTAAGAAAGTCGTTAAGGAATGCCGTTTTGACGTCCATTTGCCATATCTCATAATCGTAGAATGCGGCAATTGCTAACATGATTTGGACGGACTTAAGCTTCGCTACGGGTGAGAAGGTCTCATCGTAGTCAATCCCTTGAACTTGTCGATAACCCTTAGCGACAAGTCGAGCTTCATAGATGGTAACATTACCATCCGCATCCGTCTTCTTCTTAAAGATCCATTTATTTTCTATCGCTCGCCGATCATCGAGCAAGTCTGTCAAAGTCCATACTTTGTTTTCATACATGGATCCTATCTCAGATTGCATGGCTTCAGCCATTTGTTGGAATCTGGGTCTGCCATCGCTTCTTCATAGTTTGAAGGTTCACCGTTGTCTAACAACATGATTTCCAGGACGGGGTTACTATACCATTCTGGTGTGGAACGTGTCCTCATGGACCTACAAAGTTCAATAGTAACTTGATCCGAAGCACCTTGATCATCATCATTAACCTCTTCTCTAGCCGGTGCAGGCACCACAGAAACATCTTCCTGAGCTGCGCTACTTTCCGCTTCAAGAGGCAGTACTTCATCAAAGTTCTAATTTCCTCCCACTTACTTCTTTCGAGAGAAACTCTTTCTCCAGAAAGGACCCGTTCTTGGCAACAAAGATCTTGCCTTCGGATCTGAGGTAGAAGGTATACCCAATGGTTTCCTTAGGGTATCCTATGAAGACGCATTTTTCTGACTTGGGTTCGAGCTTTTCAGGTTGAAGTTTCTTGACATAAGCATCGCATCCCCAAACTTTTAGAAACGACAGCTTAGGTTTCTTCCCAAACCATAATTCATACGGTGTCGTCTCAACGGATTTTGACGAAGCCCTATTTAAAGTGAATGCGGCAGTCTCTAAAGCATAGCCCCAAAATGAGAGCGGTAGATCGGTAAGAGACATCATAGATCGCACCATATCCAATAGAGTGCGATTACAACGTTCGCACACCATTATGCTGAGGTGTTCCAGGCGGCATGAGTTGTGAAACGATTCCACATTTCCTTAAGTGTGTGCCAAATTCGTGACTTAAATATTCCACATTTTTCTGTCACGTTGATTTTCAACCTCACTCTGAAATTTCTTGAACTTTTCAAAGGTCTCAGACTTGTGTTTCATTAAGTAGACATACCCATATCTACTTAAGTCATCAGTTAGGGTGAGAACATAACGATAGCCACCGCGTGCCTCAACGCGTCTTGGTCATTTTGCCCATGAGGCATGGTTCGCACGTGTCAAATGATTCGTAATCAAGAGACTCCAAAAGTCCATCGGCATGGAGCTTCTTCATGCGTCTGACACCAATGTGACCAAGGCGGCAGTGCCACAAGTATGTGGGACTATCATTATCAACCTTACATCTTTTGGTATTCACACTATTAATATGTGTAACATCATGATACGTCTCCAATGTATCTATAATTTTTGATTGCTCCATGCTACTTTATCTACTGTTTTGGACTATATTGGGCTTTATTTTCCACTTTTATATTATTTTTGGGACTAACCTATTAACCGGAGGCCCAGCCCAGAATTGCTGTTTTTTTGCCAATTTTAGTGTTTCGAAGAAACGGAATATCAAACAGAGTCCAAACGGAATGAAACCTTTGGGAACGTGATCTTCTCACCGAACGTGATCCAGGAGACTTGGACCCTACTCCAAGAAGCTTCCGTGGAGGTCACAAGGGTGGAGGGAGCACCCCCCTGGGCGTGCCCCCCTACCTCGTGGGCCCCTTGGAGCTCCACCGATGTACTCCTTCCTCCTATATATACCTACGTATCCCCGAACGATCAGACAGGAGCCAAAAACCTAATTCCACCGCCGCAACCTTCTGTATCCATGAGATCCCATCTTGGGGCCTGTTCCGGAGCTCCGCCGGAGGGGGCATCCACCATGGAGGGCTTCTACATCATCACCATAGCCCCTCCGATGAAGTGTGAGTAGTTTACTTCAGACCTTCGGGTCCATAGTTAGTAGCTAGATGGCTTCTTCTCTCTTTTTGGATCTCAATACAATGTTCTCCCCCTTTCTCGTGGAGATCTATTCGATGTTATCTTCTTTTTGCGGTGTGTTTGTTGAGACCGATGAATTGTGGGTTTATGATCCAGTATTATCTATGGAAAAAATTTGATTCTTCTCTGAATTCTTTTATGTATGATTGAGTTACTTTGCAAGTCTCTTTGAATTATCCTTTTGGTTTGGCCAACTAGATTGGTAGTTCTTCCAATGGGAGAAGTGCATGGCTTTGGGTTCAATCTTGCGGTGTCCTTACTCAGTGATAGAAAGAGTTGCAAGGCACGTATTGTATTGTTGCCATCGAGGATAACAAGATGGTTTTTTTTATCATATTGCATGAATTTATCCCTCTACATCATGTCATCTTGCTTAAAGCGTTACTCTGTTTTTAACTTAATACTCTAGATGCATGCTGGATAGCGGTCGATGAGTGGAGTAATAGTAGTAGATGCAGAATTGTTTCGATCTAATTGTCACGTACGTGATGCCTATATACATGATCATTGCCTAGATATACTCATAACTATGCTCAATTCTGTCAATTGCTCAACAGTAATTTGTTCACCCACCGTAGAATACTTATGCTCTTGAGAGAAGCCACTAGTGAAACCTATGGCCCCCGGGTCTATTCTCATCATATCAATCTATATCACTTTATTTACTTACTTTGTTTTTACTTTGCCTTTACTTTTAACTTTGCATCTATCTATCAAAAATACCAAAAAGATTATGTCTATCAGATCTCACTCTCGTAAGTAACCGTGAAGGGATTGACAACCCCTAAGCGTTGGTTGCGAGTTGCTATCGTGTTGTGTAGGTACGAGGGACTTGCGCGTGACCTCCTACTGGATTGATACCTTGGTTCTCAAAAACTGAGGGAAATACTTACGCTACTGTGCTGCATCATCCTCTCCTCTTCGGGGAAAACCAACACAGGCTCGAGACGTAGCAAGAAGAATTTCTGGCGCCGTTGCCGGGGAGGCTTACGCAAAAGTCAACATACCAAGTACCCATCACAATCCCTATCTCACGCATTACATTATTTGCCATTTGCCTCTCGTTTTCCTCTCCCCCACTTCACCCTTGCCGTTTTATTCGCCCTCTCTTTCCCAATCTCCTCCTCTTTTTCCCTTTGCCTTTTGTTTGCTTGTGTGTTGGATTACTTGTTGCCATGGCGCAAGATAATACCAAATTGTGTGATTTCTCGAATACCAATAATAATGATTTCCTTAGCACTCCGATTGCTCCTCTTAATAATGATGAGTCTTGTGAAATCAATACCGCTTTGCTGAATCTTGTTATGAAAGGTCAATTCGCCGGCCTTCCTAGTGAAGATGCCGCTACTCATCTAAACAATTTTGTTGATTTGTGTGACATGCTAAAGAAAAAAGATACGGATAATAATATTGTCGAATTGAAGTTATTTTCGTTTTCACTTAGAGATCGTGCTAAAATTTGGTTTTCGTCTTTGCCTAAAAATAGTATTGATTTTTGGAACAAGTGCAAAGATGCTTTTATCTCTAAGTATTTTCCTCCCACTAAGATTATCACTCTTAGGAACGATATCATGAATTTTAAACAACTTGATCATGAACATGTTGCCCAATCTTGGGAAAGAATGAAATTAATGCTTCGCAATTGCCCTACTCATGGTTTGAATTTATGGATGATCATACAAAACTTTTATGCCGGATTGAATTTTGCTTCTAGAAATCTTTTAGATTCGGCCGCGGGAGGCACTTTTATGGAAACTACGTTAGGGGATGCTACCAAATTGCTTGATAATATTATGGCTAATTATTCTCAATGGCACACCGAAAGATCTTCTAGTAAAAAAGTGCATGCTATAGAAGAAATCAATGTTTTGAGTGAAAAGATGGATGAACTTATGAAGATGTTTGCTCCTAAAAATACTCCTATTTATCCTAATGATATGCCTTTATCTACTTTGTTTGAGATTAATAATGAATCTATGGATGTGAATTTTGTTGGTAGGAATAGTTTTTGAAACAACGCTTATAGAGGGAATTTTAATCCTAGGCCTTATCCTAGTAATCCTTCTAATAATTATGGAAATTCCTACAAAAACTCTTATGGAAATTTTAATAAGATGTCCTCTGAATTTGAGAGTAGTGTTAAAGAGTTTATGAATTCACAAAAGAATTTCAATGCTTTGCTTGAAGAAAAATTGCTTAAAGTTGATGATTTGGCTAGGAACGTTGATAGAAATTCTCTTGAAATTGATTCTTTAAAGCTTAGATCTATTCCTCGTAAGCATCATATCAATGAGTCTCTCAAAGCCATGAGAATTTCCATTGATGAGTGCAAAGAGAGAACCGCTAGGATGCGTGCTTCCAAAGATGCCTTTATTAAAACGTGTTCTTCAAATCCCTATGAAAATCAATATGAAGATCTAAAAGTTATTGATGCGCCCCCCATTAAATCTTTGTTTTGCAATATGAATCTTAATGAATCTGAAGATTATCTTCCTTTACCTAGAAGGCGTTCAAAGAATTCGGAGTTTCTAGATCTTGATGATGAAATTGATGAAAGTGGGATTGAAATAAATAAAAACCGTGATGTTGCTAAACCCACCATATTGGATCTCAAGGAATTTAATTATGAAAATTGCTCTTTGATTGATTGTATTTCCTTGTTGCAATCCATGCTAGAATCTCCTCAAGCTTATAGCCAAAATAAGGCCTTTACCGAACACATTGTTGATGCTTTGATGCAATCTTATGAAGAAAAACTTGAGATGAAAGTTTCTATCCCTAGAAAACTCTATGATGAGTTGGAACCTACTATTAAAATTAAAATTAAAGATTCTGAGTTTCATGCTTTATGTGATTTGGGTGCTAGTGTCTCTACTATTCCCAAAACTTTATGTGATTTGCTTGATTTCCGTGATTTTGATGATTGCTCTCTAAACTTGCATCTCGCGGATTCCACTATTAAAAAGCCTATGGGAAGAATTAATGATGTTCTTATTGTTGCAAATAGGAATTATGTGCCCGTAGATTTTATCGTTCTTGATATAGATTGCAATCCTTCATGTCCTATTATTCCTGGTAGACCTTTCCTTAGAACGATTGGTGCAATTATTGATATGAACGAAGGGAATATTAGATTCCAATTTCTCTTAAAGAAGGGTATGGAACACTTCCCTAGAAAGAAAATAAAATTACCATATGAATCTATCATGAGAGCCACTTATGGATTGCCTACCAAATATGGCAATACCTAGATCTATCCTTACTTTTATGCCTAGCTAGGGGCGTTAAACGATAGCGCTTGTTGGGAGGCAACCCAATATTATTTTGTGTTTTTTGTTTTTGGTTCTGTTTAGGAATAAATAATCCATCTACCTTCTTTTTGGATGTGGTTTTATGTTTTAATTAGTGTTTGTGCCAAGTAGGACCTATAGGATAACCTACGATGATAGTTGATTTGATTCTGCTGAAAACAGAAACTTTAGCGCTCACGAGATTAGCTTCCATTTTTTACTGGCGAGTGCTTTTGCGTTGATTCTTTTTGATGATGATCAATAAACAAATTTTCCAGGACTGACTATTTTGGTAGAATTTTTTAGAGTTCCAGAAGTTTGTGTTAGTTACAGATTACTACAGACTGTTCTGTTTTTGACAGATTCTGTTTTTCGTGTGTTGTTTGCTTATTTTGATGAATCTATGGCTAGTAAATTAGTTTATAAACCATAGAGAAGTTGGAATACAGTAGGTTTAACACCAATATAAATAAATAATGAGTTCATTACAGTACCTTAAAGTAGTCTTTTGTTTTCTTTCTCTAACGGAGCTCATGAGATTTCTGTTGAGTTTTGTGTTGTGAAGTTTTCAAGTTTTGGGTCAATTCTTTTGATGGATTATGGAACAAGGAGTGGCAAGAGCCTAAGCTTTGGGATGCCCATGGCACCCCCAAGATAATACAAGGACACCAAAAAGTCAAAGCTTGGGGATGCCCCGGAAGGCATCCCCTCTTTCGTCCACTTCCATCGGTAATTTACTTGGAGCTATATTTTTATTCACCAACATGATATGTGTTTTGCTTGGAGAGTCTTGTATTATTTGTGTCTTTGCTTGTTAGTCTACCAAAATCATCCTTGATTTACAAACCTTTTGAGAGAGCCATACATGATTTGGAATTTGTTAGAATACTCTATGTGCTTCACTTATATCTTTTGAGCTTGATAGTTTTGCTCATAGCGCTTCACTTATATCTTTTGAGCGTGATAATTTTTGCTCTAGTGCATCACATAGATCTTTTAGAGCACGGTGGTGGTTTTGTTTTAAAGAAACTTGATCTCTCATGCTTCACTTAGATTAATTTGAGAGTCATTAATAGCATGGTAATTTGCTTAATGTTAATATTCTTAGTGTTCAAGATATGTGAAACTTTCTTTTGAGTGAATTGAATACTAAGATAAATTTAATGCTTAATAATTGTTTTGAGATATGGAGGTAATAATATCAAAGTCGTGCTAGTTGAGTAGTTGTGAATTTGAGAAATACTTGTGTTGAAGTTTGTAAGTCCCGTAGCATGCACGTATGGGTAAAGTTGTGTAACAAATTTGAAGCATGAAGTGTACCTGGCTTGTGCATCCTTATGAGTGGCGGTCGGGGACGAGCGATGGTCTTTTCCTACCAATCTATCCCCCTAGGAGCATTGTGCGTAGTACTTGATTTTTGATGGCTTCTAAATTTTTGCAATAAATATATGAGTTCTTTTGACTAATGTTGAGTCCATGGATTATACGCACTTTTACCGTTCCGCCTTTGCTAGCCTCTTCGGTACCGTGCATTGCCCTTTCTCACATTGAGAGTTGGTGCAAACTTTGCCGGTGCATCCAAACCCCGTGATAAATACGCTCTTTCACACATAAACCTCCTTATATCTTCCTTAAAACAACCACCATACCTACATATTATGGCATTTCCATAGCCATTCCGAGATATATTGCCATGCAACTTTCCACCGTTCCGTTCATCATGACATACTTTACTTTTGTCATATTGCCATTGCATGATCTTGTAGTTGACATCGTATTTGTGGCAAAGCCACCATGCATTATTTTTCATACAAGTCACTCTTGATTCATTGCACCATCCCGGTACACCGCCGGAGGCATTCATATAGAGTCATATTTTGCTCTAAGTTTCGAGTTGTAATTGTTGAGTTGTAAGAGAAATAAAAGTGTGATCATCATCATTATTAGAGCATTGTCCCAAGTGAGGAAAGGATGATGGAGACTATGATTCCCCCACAATTCGGGATGAGACTCGGGACGAAAAAAAAGAGGCCAAGGAAGCCCAAATAAAAAAAAGAGGCCACAAAAAAGGCCCAAATAAATAAAAAAATAATAAAAAAATGAGAGAAAAAGAGAGAAGGGACAATGTTACTATCCTTTTACCACACTTGTGCTTCAAAGTAGCACCTTGTTCTTCATGTAGTGAGTCTCATGTATTTGTGCTTCAAAGTAGCACCTTGTTCTTCATGTAGTGAGTCTCATAAGTTGTCTTGTTCATACTAGTGGGAATTTTTCATTATAGAACTTGGCTTGTATATTCCTACGATGGGCTTCCTCAAATGCCCTAGGTCTTCATGAGCAAGCAAGTTGGATGCACACCCACTAGTTTTCTTTTGTTGAGCATTCATAGCTCTAGTGCATCCGTTACATGGCAATCCCTACTCCTCATGTTGACATCAATTGATGGGCATCTCCATAGCCCATTTATTAGCCTCGTCAATATGAGACTTTCTCCTTTTTGTCTTCTCCACACAATCCCCATCATCATATTCTATTCCACCCATAGTGCTATATCCATGGCTCGTGCACATGTATTGCGTGAAGGTTGAAAAAGTTTGAGATTATTTGAGTATGAAACAATTGCTTGGCTTGTCATCGGGGGTATAGAAGTTGGGAACATCTTTGTGTGACGAAAATGAAGCATAGCCTAACTATATGATTTTGTAGGGATGAACTTTCTTTGGCCATGTTATTTTGAGAAGACGTGATTGCTTGATTAGTATGCTTGAAGTATTATTATTTTTATGTCAATATGAACTTTTGTCTTAAATCTTTTGGATCTGAATATTCATACCATGATTAAGAAGATTTACATTGAAATTATGCCAAAGTACCACTCCGCATCAAAAATTCTTTTTTATCATTTACCTACTCGAGGACGAGCAGGAATTAAGCTTGGGGATGCTTGATACGTCTCCAACGTATCTATAATTTTTGATTGCTCCATGCTACTTTATCTACTGTTTTGGACTATATTGGGCTTTATTTCCCACTTTTATCTTATTTTTGGGACTAACCTATTAACCGGAGGCCCAGCCCAGAATTGCTGTTTTTTGCCTATTTCAGTGTTTCGAAGAAACGAAATATCAAACGGAGTCCATACGGAATGAAACCTTCGGGAACGTGATCTTCTCATCGAACGTGATCCAGGAGACTTGGACCCTACTCTAAGAAGCTTTCGAGGAGGTCACGAGGGTGGAGGGCGCCCCTCGTGGGCCCCTCGGAGCTCCACCGACGTACTCCTTCCTCCTATATATACCTACGTATCCCCAATAGACCAGAGACGGAGCCAAAAACCTAATTCCACCGCCGCAACCTTCTATATCCACGAGATCCCATCTTGGGGCCTGTTCCGGAGCTCCGCCGGAGGGGGCATCCACCACGGAGGGCTTCTACATCATCACCATAGCCCCTCCGATGAAGTGTGAGTAGTTTACTTCAGACCTTCGGGTCCATAGCTAGTAGCTAGATGGCTTCTTCTCTCTTTTTGGATCTCAATACAATGTTCTCCCCCTTTCTCGTGGAGATCTATTCGATGTAATCTTCTTTTTGCGGTGTGTTTGTTGAGACCGATGAATTGTGGGTTTATGATCCAGTATTATCTATGGAAAATATTTGATTCTTCTCTGAATTCTTTTATGTATGATTGAGTTATCTTTGCAAGTCTCTTCGAATTATCCGTTTGGTTTGGCCAACTAGATTGGTAGTTCTTGCAATGGGAGAAGTGCATGGCTTTGGGTTCAATCTTGCGGTGTCCTTACTCAGTGACAGAAAGAGTTGCAAGGCAGGTATTGTATTGTTGCCATCGAGGATAACAAGATAGGGTTTTTATCATATTGCATGAATTTATCCCTCTACATCATGTCATCTTGCTTACAGTGTTACTCTGTTTTTAACTTAATACTCTAGATGCATGCTGGATAGCGGTCGATGAGTGGAGTAATAGTAGTAGATGCAGAATCGTTTCGATCTACTTGTCACGGACGTGATGCCTATATACATGATCATTGCCTAGATATACTCATAACTATGCTCAATTCTGTCAATTGCTCAACAGTAATTTGTTCACCCACCGTAGCATACATATGCTCTTGAGAGAAGCCACTAGTGAAACCTATGGCCCTCGGGTCTATTCTCATCATATCAATCTATATCACTTTATTTACTTGCTTTGTTTTTACTTTGCCTTTACTTTTTACTTTGCATCTATCTATCAAAAATACCAAAAATATTATGTCTATCAGATCTCACTCTAGTAAGTAACCGTGAAGGGATTGACAACCCCTAAGCGTTGGTTGCGAGTTGCTATCGTGTTGTGTAGGTACGAGGGACTTGCGCGTGACCTCCTACTGGATTGATACCTTGGTTCTCAAAAACTGAGGGAAATACTTACGCTATTGTGCTGCATCATCCTCTCCTCTTCGGGGAAAACCAACGCAAGCTCGAGACGTAGCACATCACGTTCGAGATTCATTAAGAATAAACCATTGACCAGCGGGGCATGACCATAAAACCTATCTCTCATATAAATAGAACAACCAATATTCTCGGATTTAAATGAGTAGCCATCTCGTATTA
Organism: Triticum aestivum; assembly: GCF_018294505.1. Taxonomy (NCBI): domain Eukaryota; kingdom Viridiplantae; phylum Streptophyta; class Magnoliopsida; order Poales; family Poaceae; genus Triticum; species Triticum aestivum. The sequence continues at coordinate 275,578,363 of NC_057807.1, forward strand.
AACGAGATCCAGATACAATGTTCATGCTCAAAGTTGGCACTAAATAACAATTATTGAGGTTAAAACTAATCCTGTAGGTAAATGTAGAAGTAGCGTGCCGACGGCGATCACATCGACCTTGGACCATTCCCGACGCGCATCGTCACCTCGTCCTTCGCCAGTCTCTGCTTATTCCGCAGCTCCTATTTTGAGTTACAAATATGAGCAACCGCACCGGTATCAAATACCCAGGAGCTACTACGAGTACTAGTAAGGTACACATCAATAACATGTATATCACATATACTTTGGTGTTGCCGGCCTTCTTGTCCGCTAAGTACTTGGGGCAGTTCCGCTTCCAATGACCACTTCCCTTGCAATAAAAACACTCAATCTCAGGCTTGGGTCCATTCTTTGGCTTCTTCCCGGCAGCTTGCTTGCCGGGCGCGGCACCTCCCTTGCCGTCTTTCTTGAAACCCTTTTTACCCTTGCCCTTCTTGAACTTAGTAGTTTTATTCACCATGAACACTTGATGTTCCTTTTTGATTTCCACCTCCGCTGATTTCAGCATTGAATATACTTCAAGAATGGTTTTCTCCGTCCCCTGCATATTGAAGTTCATCACAAAGCTCTTGTAGCTCGGTGGAAGCGACTGAAGGGATTTTGTCAACGACCGCGTCATCCGGGAGATTAACTCCCAGCTGAGACAAGCGGTTGTGCAACCCAGACATTTTGAGTATGTGCTCGCTGACGGAACTATTTTCCTCCATCTTACAAGTGTAGAACTTGTCGGAGACTTCATATCTCTCGACCCGGGCATGAGGTTGGAAAACCATTCTCAGCTCTTGGAACGTCTCATATGCTCCGTGCTGCTCGAAACGCTTTTGGAGCCCTGGTTCTAAGTTGTAAAGCATGCCGCACTGAACCAGGGAGCAATCATCAACACACAACTGCCAAGCATTCATAACGTCTTGGTTCGCTGGGGCAGGTGCTTCACCTAGCGGTGCTTCAAGGACATGTGCTTTCTTGGCAGCTATGAGGATGATCCTCAAGTTCCGGACCCAGTCTATATAGTTGCTACCATCGTCTTTCAGCTTGGTTTTCTCTACGAACGCGTTGAAGTTGAGGACAACATTCACGTGGGCCATTTGATCTACAAGACATATTATAAAGACTTTTAGACTAAGTTCATGACAATTTAAGTTCATCTAATCAAATTATTTAATGAACTCCCACTCAAATAGACATCCCTCTAGTCATCTAAGTGATACACGATCTGAGTCAACTAGGCCGTGTCCGATCATCACGTGAGATGGACTAGTCATCATCGGTGAACATCTTCATGTTGATCGTATCTTCTATACGACTCGTGTTCGACCTTTCGATCTCTTGTGTTCCAAGGCTATGTCTGTACATGCTAGGCTCGTCAAGTCAACCTAAGTGTTTTTGCATGTGTAAATCTGGCTTACACCCGTTGTATGTGAACGTTAGAATCTATCACACCCGATCATCACGTGGTGCTTCGAAACAACGAACTTTCACAACGGAGCACAGTTAGGGGGAACACTTTCTTGAAATAATTATGAGGGATCATCTTATTAATACTACCGTCATTCTAAGCAAATAAGATGCAAAAACATGATAAACATCACATGCAATCAAATAGTGACTTGATATGGCCAATATCATTTTGCTCCTTTTGATCTCCATCTTTGGGGCGCCATGATCATTATCGTCATCGGCATGACACCATGATCTCCATCATCACGATCTCCATCATAGTGTCTTCATGAAGTTGTCTCGCCAACTATTACTTCTACTACTATGGCTAACGGTTTAGCAATAAAGTAAAGTAATTACATGGCATTATTCATTGACACGCAGGTCATAGAATAAATTAAGACAACTCCTATGGCTCCTGCCGGTTGTCATACTCATCGACATGCAAGTCGTGATTCCTATTACAAGAACATGATCAATATCATACATCACATATATATCATTCATCACATCCTTTTGGCCATATCACATCACACGGCATATGCTGCTAAAACAAGTTAGACATCCTCTAATTGTTGTTGCAAGTTTTTATGTGGCTGCTATAGGTTTCTAGCAAGAACGTTTCTTACCTATGCTAAAACCACAACGTGATGTGCCAATTTCTATTTACCCTTCATAAGGACCCTTTTCATCAAATCCGATACGACTAAATTGGGGAGACAGACACCCGCTAGCCATCTTATGCAACTAGTGCATGTCAGTCGGTGAAACCTGTCTCACGTAAGCGTACTGATACGTCTCCAACGTATCTATAATTTTTGATTGCTCCATGCTACTTTATCTACTGTTTTGGACTATATTGGGCTTTATTTTCCACTTTTATATTATTTTTGGGACTAACCTATTAATCGGAGGTCCAGCCCAGAATTGCTGTTTTTTGCCTATTTCAGTGTTTCGAAGAAACGGAATATCAAACGGAGTCCAAACGGAATGAAACCTTCGGGAACGTGATCTTCTCATCGAACGTGATCCAAGAGACTTGGACCCTACTCCAAGAAGCTTCTGAGGAGGCCACGAGGGTGGAGGGCGCGCCCACTTGGGCGCGCCCCCTTCCTCGTGGGCCCCTCGGAGCTCCACCGACGTACTCCTTCCTCCTATATATACCTACGTACCCCCAATAGACCAGGGACAGAGAAAAAACCTAATTCCACCGACGCAACCTTCTGTATCCACGAGATCCCATCTTGGGGCCTGTTCCAGAGCTCTGCCAGAGGGGGCATCCACCATGGAGGGCTTCTACATCATCACCATAGCCCCTCCGATGAAGTGTGAGTAGTTTACCTCAGACCTTCGGGTCCATAGCTAGTAGCTAGATGGTTTCTTCTCTCTTTTTGGATCTCAATACAATGTTCTCCCCTTCTCTTGTGGAGATCTATTCGATGTAATCTTCTTTTTGCGGTGTGTTTATTGAGACCGATGAATTGTGGGTTTATGATCCAGTATTATCTATGGAAAATATTGGATTCTTCTCTGAATTCTTTTATGTATGATTGAGTTATCTTTGCAAGTCTCTTCGAATTATCCGTTTGGTTTGGCCAACTAGATTGGTAGTTCTTGCAATGGGAGAAGTGCATGGCTTTGGGTTCAATCTTGCGGTGTCCTTACTCAGTGACAGAAAGAGTTGCAAGGCACGTATTGTATTGTTGCCATCGAGGATAACAAGATGGTTTTTTTTATCATATTGCATGAATTTATCCCTCTACATCATGTCATCTTGCTTAAAGCGTTACTTTGTTTTTAACTTAATACTCTAGATGCATGCTGGATAGCGGTCGATGAGTTGAGTAATAGTAGTAGATGCAGAATCGTTTCGATCTACTTGTCACGGACGTGATGCCTATATACATGATCATACCTAGATAACCTCATAACCTTGCTCAATTCAATCAATTGCTCAACAGTAATTTGTTCACCCACCGTAGAATATCTATGCTTTTGAGAGAAGCCACTAGTGAAACCTATGGCCCACGGGTCTATTCTCATCATATCAATCTATATCACTTTATTTACTTGCTTTGCTTTTACTTTGCCTTTACTTTTTACTTTGCATCTTTATACCAAAAATACCAAAAATATTATCTCTATCAGATCTCACTCTCATAAGTGATCGTGAAGGGATTGACAACCCCTAAGCGTTGTTTGCGAGTTGCTATCGTTTTGTGCAGGTACGAGGGACTTGCGCATGACTTCCTACTAGATTGATACCTTGGTTCTCAAAAACTGAGGGAAATACTTATGCTACTGTGCTGCATCACCCCCTCCTCTTCGGGGAAAACCAACGCAAGCTCGAGACGTAGCAAGAAGGATTTCTAGCGCCGTTGCCGGGGAGGCTTACGCAAAAGTCAACATACCAAGTTTCTGGCGCCGTTGCAGGGGAGGCTTACGCAAATGTCAACATACCAAGTACTCATCACAATCCCTATCTCTCGCATTACATTATTTGCCATTTGCCTCTCGTTTTCCTCTCCCCCCACTTCACCCTTTCCGTTCTATTCGCCCTCTCTTTCCCAATCTCCTCCTCTTTTTCCCTTTGCCTTGTGCTTGCTCGTGTGTTGGTTTGCTTGTTTGTCGTGATGGCCCTACCTAAATTTGGTGATCTTCACCTTAAAAGGCTAGAGGAGATCGAAAACAATGTCAGGAAATTTATGGTTTTGCAATTTGAGCATAATAATCTCTTTAGAAACGAGCTTAATGAACAAAAGAGTTTTATGAGTTATATGAATAAAGAGCTTGATGATATGTCCAAAGAATTTGATGGCGTAAGAGCCCAAATTGCTCGTCTTGAAAAGATGACCGCTGAAATTTCGGATATGCAAGATACCTTAGTCAATAAGATGGCCGCTAAACCAAATTCCTATGAAAATCAAGATGAAGATCTAAAAGTTATTGATGTGTCCCCTATTAAATCTTTATTTTGCAATATGAATCTTGATGAATCTGAATATGATCTTCCTTTACCTAGAAGGCATTCTAAGAATTCTGAGTTTTTAGATCTTGATGATGAAATTGATAAAAGTGGGATTGAAAGAAATAAAAATCTAGATATTGCTAAACCCACAATATTGGATCTCAAGGAATTTAATTATGAAAATTGTTCCTTGATTGATTGTATTTCCTTGTTGCAATCTGTGTTAAATTCTCCTCATTCTTATAGTCAAAATAAGGCCTTTACCGAACATATTGTTGAATGTAATCTTATGAAGAAAAGCTTGAGTTGAAAGTCTCTATCCCTAGAAAACTCCATGATGAGTGGGAACCTACTATCAAAATTAAAATTAAAGATTATGAGTTTCATGCTTTGTGTGATTTGGGTGCTAGTGTCTCTACTATCCCCAAAACTTTGTGTGATTTGCTAGATTTCTGTGACTTTGATGATTGCTCTCTAAACTTGCATCTTGCGGATTCCACTATTAAAAAACCTATGGGAAGAATTAATTATGTTCTTATCGTTGCAAATAGGAATTATGTGCCCATAGATTTTATCGTTCTTGATATAGATTGCAATCCTTCATGTCCTATTATTCTTGGTAGACCTTTCCTTAGAACGATTGGTGCAATTATTGATATGAAGGAAGTGAATATTAGATTCCAATTTCCCTTAAAGAAGGGCATAGAACACTTTCCTAGAAATAAAATAAAATTACCATACGAATCTATCATAAGAGCCACTTATGGATTGCCTACCAAAGATGGCAATACCTAGATCTATCTTTGCTTTTATGCCTAGCTAGGGGCGTTAAACGATAGCGCTTGTTGGGAGGCAACCCAATTTTATATTTGTGTTTTTTGTTTTTGGTTCTGTTTAGGAATAAATAATCCATCTACCTTCTGTTTGGATGTGGTTTTATGTTTTAATTAGTGTTTGTGCCAAGTAGGACCTATATGATAACCTACGATGATAGTTGATTTGATTCTGCTGAAAAACAGAAACTTTAGCGCTCACGAGATTAGCTGCCATTTTTTACTGGAGAGTGCTTTTGCGTTGATTCTTTTTGCTGCTGATCAATGAACAAATTTTACAGGATTTACTATTTTGCTAGAATTTTTTAGAGTTCCAGAAGTTTGCGTTAGTTACAGATTACTACAGACTGTTCTGTTTTTGACAGATTCTGTTTTTCGTGTGTTGTTTGCTTATTTTGATGAATCTATGGCTAGTAAATTAGTTGATAAACCATAGATAAGTTGGAATACAGTAGGTTTAACACCAATATAAATAAAGAATGAGTTGATTACAGTACCTTGAAGTAGTCTTTTGTTTTCTTTCTCTAACGGAGCTCACGAGATTTCTGTTGAGTTTTGTGTTGTGAAGTTTTCAAGTTTTGGGTGAATTCTTTTGATGGATTATGGAACAAGGAGTGGCAAGAGACTAAGCTTGGGGATTCCCATGGCACCCCCAAGATAATCTAAGGACACCAAAAAGTCAAAGCTTTGGGATGCCCCGGAAGGCATCCCCTCTTTCGTCCACTTCCATCGGTAATTTACTTGGAGCTATATTTTTATTCACCAACATGATATGTGTTTTGCTTGGAGCGTCTTGTATTATTTGTGTCTCTGCTTGTTAGTCTACCACAATCATCCTTGCTGTACACACCTTTTGAGAGAGCCATACATGATTTGGAATTTGTTAGAATACTCTATGTGCTTCACTTATATCTTTTGAGCTTGATAGTTTTGCTCATAGTGCTTCACTTATATCTTTTTGAGCATGATAATTTTTGCTCTAGTGCTTCACTTAGATCTTTTAGAGCACGGTGGTGGATTTGTTTTAAAGAAAATTGATCTCTCATGCTTCACTTAGATTATTTTGAGAGTCATTAATATCATGGTAATTTGCTTAATGTTAATATACTTAGTGTTCAAGATATGTGAAACTTTCTTTTGAGTGAATTGAATACTAAGATAAATTTAATGATTAATAATTGTTTTGAGATATGGAGGTAATAATATCAAAGTTGTGCTAGTTGAGTAGTTGTGAATTTGAGAAATACTTGTGTTGAAGTTTGCAGGTCCCGTAGCACGCACGTATGGGTAAAATTGTGTAACAAATTTGAAGCATGAAGTGTACCTGGCTTGTGCATCCTTATGAGTGGCGGTCGGGGACGACCGATGGTCTTTTCCTACCAATCTATCCCCCTAGGAGCATTGTGCGTAGTACTTGATTTTTGATGGCTTCTAAATTTTTGCAATAAGTATATGAGTTCTTTTGACTAATTTTGAGTCCATGGATTATACACACTTTTACCTTTCCGCATTTGCTAGCCTCTTCGGTACCGTGCATTGCCCTTTCTCACGTTGAGAGTTGGTGCAAACTTCGCCGGTGCATCCAAACCCCGTAATATGATACGCTCTTTCACACATAAACCTCCTTATATCTTCCTCAAAACAGCAACCATACCTACCTATTATGGCATTTCCATAGCCATTCCGAGATATATTGCCATGTAACTTTCCACCGTTCTGTTCATCATGACATACTTTACTTTTGTCATATTGCCATTGCATGATCTTGTAGTTGACATCGTATTTGTGGCAAAGCCACCATGCATTATTTTTCATACATGTCACTCTTGATTCATTGCACCATCCCGGTACACCGCCGGAGGCATTCATATAGAGTCATATCTTGTTCTAGTTTTGAGTTGTAATATCAAGTTGTTGTAATAAAAGTGGGATGATCATCATTATTAGAGCATTGCCCCAGTGAGGAAAAGGATGATGGAGACTATGATTCCCCCACAAGTCGGGATGAGACTCCGGATGAATAAAAAAAGGGGGGAGGCCAAATGAAAAAAAAGAGGCCCAAAAAAAATGAGAGAAAAAGAGAGAAGGGGCAATGTTACTATCCTTTTACCACACTTGTGCTTCAAAGTAGCACCTTGTTCTTCATGTAGTGAGTCTCATATATTTGTGCTTCAAAGTAGCACCATGTTTTTCATATAGTGAGTCTCATATATTGTCTTGTTCATACTAGTGGGAATTTTTCATTATCGAACTTGGCTTGTATATTCCTACGATGGGCTTCCTCAAATGCCCTAGGTCTTCATGAGCAAGCAAGTTGGATGCACACCCACTAGTTTTATTTTGTTGAGCATTCATAGCTCTAGTGCATCCGTTGCATGGCAATCCCTACTCCTCATGTTGACACCAATTGATGGGCATCTCCATAGCCTGTTGATTATCCTCGTCAATATGAGACTTTCTCCTTTTTTGTCTTCTCCACACAATCCCCATCATCATATTCTATTCCACCCATAGTGCTATATCCATGGCTCGCGCTCATGTATTGCGTGAAGGTTGAAAAAGTTTGAAATTATTTGAGTATGAAACAATTGCTTGGCTTGTCATCGGGGGTATAGAAGTTGGGAACATCTTTGTGTGACGAAAATGAAGCATGGCCTAACTATATGATTTTGTAGGGATGAACTTTCTTTGGCCATGTTATTTTGAGAAGACATGATTGCTTTGATCGGTCCGGGAAATACTTACGCTACTATGCTGCATCACCCCCTCCTCTTCGGGGAAAACCAACACAAGCTCGAGACGTAGCACGTACGTGTAAGGTCGGTCCGGGCCGCTTCATCCCACGATGCCGCCGAAACAAGATAAGATTGGTAGTGGCAAGTAAATTGACAATATCGATGCCCACAACAAACTTGTGTTCTACTTGTGCATAGAAACTACGCATAGACCTGGCTCTGATACCATTGTTGGGGATCGTTGCAGAAATTAAAAAATTTCTACACATCACCAAGATCAATCTATGGAGTAACTAGCAACGAGAGAGAGGGGAGTGCATCTTCATACCCTTGAAGATCATGAGTCAGAAGCGTTGCAAGAACGAGGATGAAGGAGTCGTACTCGAAGCGACTCAGATCGTGGTGGACTCCGATCTAAGCGCCGAACAAAGGCACCTCCGCGTTCAACACACGTGCAGCTCGGTGACGTCTCCCGCGCCTTGATCCAGCAAGGAGGAGGGAGAGGTTGACAAAGAGGGCTCCAGCAGCAGCACAACGACGTGGTGGTGATGGAGTGGCAGTTCTCTGGCAGGGCTTCGCCAAGCTCTTGCGGAGGAGGAGAGGTGTTGGGGAGGGGAGGGGCTGCGCCTTGGATGTGGTGTTGCAGCCCTCCCCTCGCCCCTCTATTTATAGGGAGAAGGGGGAAGGGGGCCGGCCCCCTCTAGATGAGATCTAGAGGGGGCCGCGGCCAAGGGGAGGGTGCTTGCCCCCCAAGCAAGGGGGGCGCCCTGCTACGTCTTGATCTTGCGTTGGTTTTCCTCGAAGAGGAGAGGGTGATGCATCAATAGTAGCGTAAGTATTTCCCTCAGTTTTTGAGAACCAAGGTATCAATCCAGTAGGAGGCTCCTCAAAAGTCCCACGCACCTACACAAACAAACAAAGAACTCGCAACCAACGCAATAAAGGGGTTGTCAATCCCTTCACGGCCACTTGCGAAAGTGAGATCTAATAAAGATAGTAAGATAAGATAAATATATTTTTGGTATTTTATAATATAGATGCAAAAATTAAAGATGCAAATAAAGGTAGATTGGAAGCTAATATGATAAGAGATAGACCCGGGGGCCATAGGTTTCACTAGTGGCTTCTCTCAAGATAGCATAAGTATTACGGTGGGTGAACAAATTACTGTCGAGCAATTGATAGAAAAGCGAATAATTATGAGATTATATAGGCATGATCATGTATATAGGCATCATGTCCATAACAAGTAGACCGACTCCTGCCTGCATCTACTACTATTACTCCACACATCGACCGACTCCTGTCTGCATCTAGAGTATTAAGTTCATAAGAATAGAGTAACGCATTAAGCAAGATGACATGATGTAGAGGGATAAACTCAAGCAATATGATATAAACCCCATCTTGTTATCCTCGATGGCAACAATACAATACGTGCCTTGCAACCCTTTCTGTCACTGGGTAAGGACACCGCAAGATTGAACCCAAAGCTAAGCACTTCTCCCATGGCAAGAAAGATCAATCTAGTAGGCCAAACCAAACTGATAATTCTAAGTGACTTGCAAAGATAACTCAATCATACATAAAAGAATTCAGAGAAGATTCAAATATTATTCATAGATAAACTTGATCATAAACCCACAATTCATCAGATCTCGACAAACACGCCGCAAAACGAGTTTACATCGAATAGATCTCCATAAGAGAGGGGGAGAACATTGTATTGAGATCCAAAAAGAGAGAAGAAGCCATCTAGCTAATAACTATGGACTCGTAGGTCTGTGGTAAACTACTCACAACTCATCGGAGGGGCAAGGATGTTAACGTAGAGGCCCTCCATGGTCGATTCCCCCTCCGACAGAATGCCGGCGAAGGCTCCAAGATGGGATCTCGTGGATACAGAAGGTTACGGTGGTGGAAACTGTGTTTCGTCTGCCTCCTGGATGTTTTCGGGGTACGTAGGTATATATAGGAGGAAGAAGTACGTCGGTGGCCGCCCGAGGGGCCCACAAGACAGGGGGCGCACCTATAGGGGGGCGCCCTCCTATCTCGTGGGTGCCTCGACTGCTTCTTGACTTGCACTCCAAGTCCTCTGGATCACGTTCGTTCCAAAAATCACGCTCCCGAAGGTTTCATTCCGTTTGGACTCCGTTTGATATTCCTTTTCTTTGAAATACTGAAATAGGCAAAAAAACAGCAATATGGGCAGGGCCTCCGGTTAGTAGGTTAGTCCCAAAAATGATATAAATGTGTAAAATAAAGCCCATAAACATCCAAAAGGGGTAATATAATAGCATGGAACAATCAAAAACTATAGATACGTTGGAGACGTATCACGCCCGGTTTAGGGTTTCCCCACCAACCCTAGGCGCATGGGCCCAAGGGGAGCGGTGGCGCCCAGCCCTCCAAGGGGCTAGTTCCCTTCCCTCTACAGCCCATGTGGCCCTCCGGGACAGGTGGCCCCTCCCGGTGGACCCCCGGAACCCCTCCGGTGGCCCCGGTACAATACCGGTATGCCCCCGAATATTTCCAGTGACCGTATGACAACTTCCCATATATAAATCTTCACCTCTGGACCATTCCGGAACTCCTCGTGACATCCGAGATCTTACCCGGGACTCCGAACAAAATTCGGTAATCACATACAAGTCTTCCTAATAACCCTAGCGTCATCGAACCTTAAGTGTGTAGACCCTACGGGTTCGGGAATCACACAGACATGACCGAGACAGCTCTCCACCAATAACCAACAGTGGGATCTGGATACCCATGTTGGCTCCCACATGTTCCACGATGATCTTATCGGATGAACCACGATGTCGAGGATTCAAGCAATCCCGTATACAATTCCCTTTGTCAATCGGTATGATACTTGCCCGAGATTCGATCGTCGGTATCCCAATACCTCGTTCAATCTCGTTACCGGCAAGTCACTTTACTCGATCCGTAATGCATGATCCCGTGACGAACCACTTGGTCACTCTGAGCTCATTATGATGATGCATTACCGAGTGGGCCCAAAGATACCTCTCTGTGATACGGAGTGACAAATCCCAGTCTTGATTCGTGCTAACCCACAGACACCTTCGGAGATACCTGTAGAGCACCTTTATAGTCACCCAGTTACGTTGTGATGTTTGGTACACCGAAAGCACTCCTACGGTATCCGGGAGTTACACAATCTCATGGTCTAAGGAAATGATATTTGACATTAGAAAAGCTCTAGCAAACGAACTACACGATCTTGTGCTATGCTTAGGATTGGGTCTTGGCCATCACATCATTCTCCTAATGATGTGATCCCGTTATCAATGACATCCAATGTCCATAGTCAAGAAACCATGACCATCTGTTGATCAACGAGCTAGTCAACTAGAGGCTCACTAGGGACATGGTGTGGTCTATGTATTCACACACGTATTACGGTTTTCGATCAATACAATTATAGCATGAACAATAGTCAATTATCATGAACAAGGAAATATAATAGTAACCATTTTATTATTGCCTCTAGGTCATATTTCCAACATGAAGATACCGACGATCGAATACCGAGCAAGTAACATACCGATGACAAAGGGAATAACGTATGCTGTCATAACGGTTCGACCGATAAAGATCTTTGTCGGTGTACAAAAGTGTGGGTACTTCTGTACCCCTTACTTGTGCACAGACGGTCGCAGCGACGCCTACAATAGGGCTTGGTGAAGCAGAGGAGGACGACAGAAGGCAAGACAAGAGCAAAGAATATCAGAGCAGATGCTGAAGGTAACAGGCAGCAGGAGGCGAGCAGGGCTATGCCCGGCAACAAGCCTTGCCGAGGCAACCTGCGAAGCCCCCCCGCAAGCTCCTTGCCGGGGCAGCTTGCGAAGAGACCAGTGGGGCCACCACCCTTTGGGTTGAGAGCTCTGACACCATCAGCAACGTTAAGACTGAGATTTGGAGAGCACATGCCTGGTAGCATACGGCTCCTCATGAAGATTGGCAACCCACGAATCCACGTGGGATCAGAAGATGAAGACCCCCGGCAAGACCCTTGCCGGGGATGACTCCAAGGCCCTCGGCAAACCTTGCCGGGGACGATCACTGAGCTGCGGCCAGGCACGTGCCCAGCAAGGTTTCGCCACTTCACCACTAATCCAGTACGACGATAGGCACGCCAGCTAAGCATGCGCCTACGTGGCGACATGCAGTTCTTCGTGGAAGCCTACCATTTCACCAAGACAGTAGCTGGTTGGCCGACGTGGCGCTGCATGCCTCGTCGGCCCGGACGCGTGGCGAGGCAAGAAGGAGTGGCAAAGGACGAGATGGCCTCTATTGCCATCCCCAATAAAGCGAAAGGACATGTAGGAGCGCATTAAATGCGCTTGTCCTATGCGGATTGAGCGATAAGCTTGTACCACTGTAGCTTGCCACCTGCTGTGTGCCACTGTGGCAACCCCTTTGTGTATAAAAGGAGGCCTGAGGCGCACAGAGAGGGGATTCGGACTTTTGGAGAAAGCACACATTGTAGCTAGTTCAAGGGCTCAACAACACACATATTACCGGATAAAGCAGGACTAGGGTATTACGCATCTTCGCGGCCTGAACCTGGATAAAAATCCTTTGTGTGCTAACGGCTCGACCTGCTCTTCGTGCAACTAATCTCCCGCCGAACGTAGAAGGGATCCTTGTGACCCCATAGGTGATCGGTTTCCCCGACATCTTTGGCGCGCCAGGTAGGGGAAAAGTAGTTGTGAGAATCTGGTCCGTTGGTTAGGGCAGCAGTTTCTTCATCTCCATGGCTCCGAAGAAGAAGACGACTGCAGTGGCCAACTTGATCGAGGCCGTCTGCACCGTCCTGGTGCGAAGGGCCAGGCAGGCGACAGCCTCCACAGTCGCAACAATGATCCGCACATCAACAAAAAGCTAAGTTATCTTAACTTTGAGTAATTCTTCCTTTTTATGAGGTTATCCCCCTTGATGGTTTCGGTCCTTGTATGGAGAACCTGCATGCAAAAGAAACCCTGCCGCGATTGGAAACGCCCCTATTCTGTTTCGAGTGCTATCAGGGAAACCAATCACCTATGGGGTCACAAGGATCCCCTCTACGTTCGGCGGGGGATTAGTTGCACAAAGAGCAGGTCGAGTCGTTAGCACACAGAGGATTTTATCCAGGTTTGGTCCGTGAAGATGTGTAATACCCTAGTCCTGCTTTATCTGGTTTTATGAGTGTTCTTGAGCTCTTGAACTAGCTACGGTGCGTGCTTAATTTGTCGAAAAGTCTGAATCCTCTCTCTATGCGCCTCGGGCCTCCTTTTATACACAAAGGGGGTTGCCATAGTGGCACACAGGAGGTGGCAAGCTACAGTGATACGAGCTTATCGCTCAATCAACGTAGGACAAGTGCATTTACTGTGATGCCTATGTGTCCTCTTGCTTTATTGCGGACGGAAACAGAGGCCATCCTGTCCTTCGCCTCTTCCCCTTGCCATGCCACACGTCCGGGCCGATGAGGTATGCAGCGCCACGCTGGCCAACCAGCTGCTGTGTTGGCAAAGTGGTAGGCTTCCACGAAGATCTGCATGCCGCCACACAGGTGTCTATTTCGTTGGCATGCTTATCACCGCGTTGGAGTGGTGGTGAGGTGGGGAACCCTGCCGAGTGCGGGCATGGCCGCGGCCCAGCGATCTTCCCCAGCAAGGCTTGCCGGGGGCCTTGGAGTTGTCCCCGGCAAGGGTCTTGCCGGGGGTCTTCATCATCTGATCCCACATGGACTCGTGGGTTGTCGATCTTCGTGAGGAGCCGCATGCGACCAGAAATGTGCTCTTCAAATCTTGATTTTGAACATTGTTGATGGTGTCAGAGCTCTCAAGCCCAAAGGTGGTGGCCTTGCTGGTCTGTTCGCAAGCTGCCCCGGTAAGGGGCTATTGGAAATATGCCCTAGAGGCAATAATAAAATGGTTATTATTATATTTCCTTGTTCATGATAATTGTGTGTTGTTCATGCTATAATTGTATTGACCGGAAACCATAATAAATGTGTGAATACATAGACCACAACAAGTCCCTAGTGAGCCTCTAGTTGACTACCTTGTTGATCAACAGATGGTCATGGTTTCCTGACTATGGACATTGGATGTCATTGATAACGGGATCACATCATTAGGAGAATGATGTGATGGACAAGACCCAATCCTAAGCATAGCACAAGATCGTGTAGTTCGTTTGCCAAAGCTTTTCTAATGTCAACTATCATTTACTTAGACCATGAGATCGTGCAACTCCTGGATACCGTAGGAATGCTTTGGGTGTACCAAACGTCACAACGTAACTGGGTGGCTATAAAGGTGCACTGCAGGTATCTCCGAAAGTGTCTGTTGGGTTGGCACGAATCGAGACTGGGATTTGTCACACCATATGACGGAGAGGTATCTCTAGGCCCACTCGGTAATGCATCATCATAATGAGCTCAATGTGACTAAGTAGTTGGTCACGGGATCATGCATTACGGAACGAGTAAAGTGACTTGCCAGTAACGAGATTGAACGAGGTATTGGGATACCGACGATCGAATCTCGGGCAAGTAATGTACCGATTGACAAAGGGAATTGTATACGGGGTTACTTGAATACTCGACATCGTGGTTCATCCGATGAGATCATCGTGGAACATGTGGGAACCAACATGGGTATCCAGATCCCGCTGTTGGTTATTGGCCAGAGAGCTGTCTCGGTCATGTCTGCATGATTCCCGAACCCGTAGGGTCTACAAACTTAAGGTTCGATGACGCTAGGGTTATAAGGAAGATTTGTATGTGATTACCGAATGTTGTTCGGAGTCCCGGATGAGATCCCGGACGTCACGAGGAGTTCCTGAATGGGTCAGGAGGTAAAGATTTATATATGGGAAGTCATCATATGGTCATCCGAAAAGTTTCGGGGGCATATCGGTATTGTACCGGGGCCACCGGAGGGGTTCTGGGGGTCCGCCGGGAGGGGCCACCTCTCTCGGAGGGCCTCATGGGCCGTAGTGGGCAGGGAACCAGCCCCTAGTGGGCTGGGCGCATCCCCCCTTGGGCCCATGCGCCTAGGGTTGGGGGGAACCCTAAGGGGGCGCCCCCCTTGCTTGGGGGGCAAGCCCCCTCCCCTTGGCCGCCCCCCCCTCTAGATCTCATCTAGAGGGGTCCGGCCCCCTTCCCCCTTCCCCTATAAATAGAGGGGTGGAGGGAGGTCTGCACACCAACATCCAAGGCGCAGCCCCTCCCCTCCCCAACACCTCTCCTCCTCCGCGTGAGCTTGGCGAAGCCCTGCCAGAGAACTGCCACTCCATCACCACCACGCCGTCGTGTTGCTGTTGGAGCCTTCTTACTCAACCTCTCCCTCCTCCTTGCTAGATCAAGGTGTAGGAGACGTCATCCGCTCCGTACGTGTGTTGAATGCGGAGGTGCTGTCCGTTCGGCACTTGGTCATCGGTGATTTGGATCACGACAAGTACGACTCCCTCAACCCGTTCTCTTGAACGCTTCCCCGCTCGCGATCTACAAAGGTATGTAGATGCACTCCTATCACTCGTTGCTAGATGAACTCATAGATGGATTCTTGGTGAAACCGTAGGAAAATTTTTATTTTCTGCAACATTCCCCAATAGTGGCATCATGAGCTAGGTCTATGCGTAGTTCTCTATTGCACGAGTAGAACACAAATCTGTTGTGGGCGTAGATGTTGTCAACTTTCTTGCCGCTACTAGTCTTATTTTGCTTCAGCGGTATTGTGGGATGAAGCGGCCCGGACCGACCTTACACATACGCTTATGTGAGACAGGTATCCACCGATTGACATGCACTAGTTACATAAGGTGGCTAGCGGGTGTCTGTCTCTCCCACTTTAGTCGGATCGGATTCGATGAAAAGGGTCCTTATGAAGGGTAAATAGCAATTGGCATATCACATTGTGGTTGCGTAGGTAAGAAACGTTCTTGCTAGAAACCTATAGCAGCCACGTAAAAACTTGCAACAACAATTAGAGGATGTCTAACTTGTTCTTGCAGCATATGCCGTGTGATGTGATATGGCCAAAGGATGTGATGCATGAAATATATGTGATGTATGAGATTGATCATGTTCTTGTAATAGGAATCACGACTTGCATGTCGATGAGTAAGACAACCGGCAGGAGCCATAGGAGTTGTCTTAATTTATTGTATGACCCGCGTGTCAATGAATAACGCCATGTAATTACTTTACTTTATTGCTAAACTGTTAGCCATAGTAGTAGAAGTAATAGTTGGCGAGAGAACTTCATGAAGACATGGTGATGGAGATCATGGTCTCATGCCGGTGACGATGATGATCATGGTGCCCCGAAGATGGAGATCAAAAGGAGCAAAATTATATTGGCCATATCATGTCACTATTTCATTGCATGTGATGTTTATCATGTTTTATATCTTATTTGCTTAGAACGACGGTAGCATAAATAAGATGATCCCTCATAAAATTTCAAGAAAGGGTTCCCCCTAACTGTGCACCGTTGCAAAGGTTCGTTGTTTCGAAGCACCACGTGATGATCGGGTGTGATAGATTCTAACGTTCGAATACAACGGGTGTAAGCCAAATTTACACATGCAAAACACTTAGGTTGACTTGACGAGCCTAGCATGTACAGACCTGGCCTCAGAACGCAAGAGACTGAAAGGTCGAACATGAGTCATATAGCAGATACGATCAACATGAAGATGTTCACCGATGATGACTAGTCCGTCTCATGTGATGATCGGACACGGCCTAGTTGACTCGGATCATGTGTCACTTAGATGACTAGAGGGATGTCTATCTGAGTGGGAGTTCATTAAATTATTTTATTATATGAACTTAATTATCATGAACTTTGTCTAAAATCTTTTTAATATGTCTTGTATATCAAATGGCCCACGCTAATGTTGCCCTCAACTTCAACGCGTTCCTAGATAAAACCAAGCTGAAAGACGATGGCAGCAACTATACGGACTGGGTCCGGAACTTGAGGATCATCCTCATAGCTGCCAAGAAAGCATATGTCCTAGATGCACCGCTAGGTGAAGCACCCGTTTTCCCAGCAACTCAAGACGTTATGAACGCCTGACAGTAGCGTAGGGATGATTACTCCCTGCTTCAGTGCGGCATGCTTTACAGCTTAGAACCGGGGCTCTAAAAGTGTTTTGAGCAGCACGGAGCATACGAGATGATCCAAGAGCTGAAAATGGTTTTCCAAGTTCATGCACGGGTTGAGAGATATGATGTCTCTGACAAGTTCTATAGTTGTAAGATGGAGGAGAATGGTTCTGTCAGCGAGCACATACTCAAAATGTCTGGGTTGCACAACCGCTTATCTCAGCTGGGAGTTAATCTCCCGGATGACGCGGTAGTCGACAGAATCCTCCAGTCGCTCCCACCTAGCTATAAGAGCTTTGTGATGAATTTCAATATGCAGGGGATGGTGAAAACCATTCCTGGGGTATATTCAATGCTGAAATCAGTGGAGGTGGAGATCAAAAAGGAACATCAAGTGTTGATGGTCAATAAAACCACTAGTTTCAAGAAAGGCAATGGTAATAAGAACTTCAAGAAGGACGGCAAAGGAGTTGCCGCGCCCGGTAAGCCAGTTGCCGGGAAGAAGCCAAAGCATGGACCCAAACCTGAGACTGAGTGCTTTTATTGCAAGGGAAACGGACACTGGAAGCGGAACTGCCCCAAGTACTTAGCGGACAAGAAGGCCGGCAACATCAAAGGTATATGTGATATACATGTTATTGATGTGTACCTTACCAGTACTCGTAGTAGCTCCTGGGTATTTGATACCGGTGCGGTTGCTCATATTTGTAACTCGAAACAGGAGCTGCAGAATAAGCGGAGACTGGCGAAGGACGAGGTGACGATGCGCGTCGGGAATGGTTCCAAGGTCAATGTGATCGCCGTCGGCACGCTACCTCTACATTTACCTACGGGATTAGTTTTAAACCTCAATAATTGTTATTTAGTGCCAGCTTTGAGCATGAACATTGTATCTGGATCTCGTTTAATGCGAGATGGCTACTCATTTAAATCCGAGAATAATGGTTGTTCTATTTATATGAGAGATATGTTTTATGGTCATGCCCCGTTGGTCAATGGTTTATTCTTAATGAATCTCGAACATGATGTTATACATATTCATAGTGTGAATACCAAAAGATGTAAGGTTGATAATGATACTCCCACATACTTGTGGCACTGCCACCTTGGTCACATTGGTATCAAACGCATGAAGAAGCTCCATGCAGATGGACTTTTGGAGTCTCTTGATTACGAATCATTTGACACATGGAACCATGCCTCATGGGCAAAATGACCAAGACTCGGTTCTCCGGAACAATGGAGCGAGCAACCAACTCATTGGAAATCATACATACTGATGTGTGTGTTCCAATGAGCGTTGAGGCTCGCGGAGGCTATCGTTATGTTCTCACCCTCACTGATGATTTAAGTCAATATGGGTATGTCTACTTGATGAAACACAAGTCTGAGACCTTTGAAAAGTTCAAGGAATTTCAGAATGAGGTAGAGAATCAACGTGACAGAAAAATAAAGTTCTTATGATCAGATCGTGGGGGAGAATATTTGAGTCACGAATTTGGTACGCACTTAAGGAAATGTGGAATTGTTTCACAACTCATGCCGCCTGGAACACCTCAGCGTAACGGTGTGTCCGAACGTCGTAATCGCACTCTATTGGATATGGTGCTGTAACATCCCAAATTTTCAATTTGGAATGTTATACATTAGATCATCATGCATTACATATTTTCTTGCATTTGTCGATCCTAGAAATTTCACGCAACTCAAGGACCCACGGAGAGAGTTGGAGATTTCGAAATTTTCGTATTTGAGTTTTCTCAAATTATGAAAGAGGATCATTTGATTTTATTTATTTTATCTTCAAAAAATTTCCAATATCAAAAATATGAGAGGGAATAATATGGCTTTCCCAAAATTTAGGAAAAAATGAAGATTTAATAAATAAATCAAATTTTAGATTTTCTCGGAGTTTATTTGCCTTAGGGAAAAATGCGTGTTTTAAAAAAATTGCATTTTAGGCCCCAAGTAAAAGTTCATTTTGTTCGACTCATTTTTAGGAGTCGGGGAAAATTTACTTTGTAAATTTTGGAGTTCGTTTAGATTTTATTTATTTGTTTTCTGCGCGAGATATTTATATAAAAAAAACTGCAGCGCCCCGCCTGGGCCAAGGCCCAGCTGGTCGAGCCGGCCCAGCCGCCCTCGTGCGCGCGCGCCCAGCGCCGCCGTCGCGCCGCCTGCCGCCGCCCGTCGCCGAGTCCGATTCGGACTCCGTTTCTTGCCCCCTCCCCCAAGCAGCACCCCCCTCCTATATATACCCAGCACCCCCCCTCTCCTCCCCAACCCGCAGCCGCCGCCGCCCCAAGCAGCAGCAGCAGCCGCAGCCACAGCAGCCGCCGCCGCCGCCGCCGCCGCGTCGCCTTCGCCCCGCAGCCCTGCCGCCCCGCCGGAGCTCCTAGCCGCCGAGGTAGCCGCGCCGCGCCACCCTCCCCTCGGTTCGGTTTTTCTATAAAAACCGTCTCGGTTTTCTTTTTCGTCGTTTCGGTTTTTTTTCTGAAACCCTAGATCGGTTTTATTTCCGGTTTTGTTGTTTACCGAGCGTTCGCCGGACTGTTCGTCTTAACGAACGTGATCACCGGTTATTCCTGGTTAACGAACGTCCGTTTGTTTAACCGTTCGTTGTTTTTCTTTTAATCGGATTTATTCCGCTATTTTCTGATAGCGATTTCAGATCTTGTCTTCTTTCTAGTTTATCTTCTCGCTCGTTTATCGGAATCTGGTGATTCAAGCGCCTGGGGTTTCGTTTCGAAACCGCCGTTCCGACTAATCAACTTAAACAAAGTTTTGCTACTGTAAAATTTGACTTAGTTTCAAATTGCTAGAACCGAGTTGTTTTCTCTCGCCGTTTGACTTTTGTTGCTCCATTTGATTTGATTCTCTTGCAACCAGGGTTCTTAAGTTGAACTCACTGGTTAGATCTTTCATTCGAGATTTATATGTGCATTAGATGAGTACTTATTGTATGCTTGTTGTTTTTCTACGATAGATCACCCGGAGTGCGCCGCTTGTTGCTTCGAATCTCTAGGTTTCGCGGATCATCAGCAAGGCAAGTAACACTTGATCATACCTTTTCTACTACCCAGTTTTTATGCATTAGATCAATCCTCAAACATTGCATGATTAGGATCTAATTAAATTGTGGGATGGGAAGTAGATGAGGTAGTACCTATTACCTGTTTTACTTATGAAACCTTTGGGAGTTACTTCTGCGTTTGCTTATTATGCCATGCTATGCTAGTAGACGTGGATTGGGTGAGTGATATCCATGACAGATGTGAGATTGTTAATTAATGGTTTATCTAAGGTGGCAACTTAAATACACATCTGGGTGGATTGAGGCACCTGGGGTATCCAGTGATTGCCTGTTTTTTTGGAAATCCCGGGGGTACCGTGTGATTTTCCTATGGACCGCCACCCAGGCTCAAAGGGATCATAAGATAATTCATGCTAGTAACTTCCGTGTGCAGCCACAAGCCATTATGGGCTCTGGCATAGTTGACTAAGTCGTGCGAACTCTTATAGTGGTGGACTAGCAGATGTAGGGGATGTAGGTGTACCGGTCTACCCATCGTAAGGTGCTAGCGCTTCTGAAAGACTATGTCTCGGTCATCCGTTTCTCAAACACCATGTAGTGCGAGAAACCAAACGGAGGCGATCGAGTCTTGTGGGGAAAAGTGCGCAAACCTCTGCAGAGTGTACAAACTAATCATGATTAGCCGTGTCCCCGGTTATGGACATCTTGAGTATCTAGTACTTGAATATTCATGTGAATCTCAACATGTTACTCTAATTTAATATTGTTGGGTTTGTTAATGAGTACTTTTTAATTGGGATTGAGGATGCTGTCAACCATTCTCAATGTTTAACAACCACCATGATAGTTAAATAAATTTATTCCTTTGCAGTAGGGAAAAACTGGCTTTATGCAAAAACTGTAACCATAGAGCTTTTCCACCAGCCATATATGCATGTAGTATAGGCTTATCATTCATTATTCTCTATGTGTTACATTGCCAGCATATTCCATGTGCTGACCCGTTTTCGGGCTGCAACTTTCATGTTGCAGACTTTTCAGACGACGAGTAAGGTGCTTTTAGGTCGTGGTTCTATACTCAGTGATGCCGTTGGAGTTGATGGACTCACTTATCTTCCAAGTCTTCTGCTGTTATCTTTATTAGATGGCCTTAAGCCATGATTATTGTAATAAGTCCTCTTTTGGACAACGATGTAATAAGTGTGTGATTGCTACTCTGTTATAAATCCTTCGAAGTACTGTGTGGTGTCAGCATTACTGATCCAGGGATGACACCTGAGCACAGAGACTTGACCATCTGAGGTCGGGTCGCTACAGAGATGGTATCAGAGCACACGCTGACTGTAGGACACGACCACTAAGTTAAAGCCATAGATCACTGTTCTCTTCTCATTTTCTAACTCCTCATCTTTTCTACTCTTTTAGGATGACGGACGCAAAGATTAAGTACGCTCAACCCGATGAAGGCACACCTTTTGGATCCCACTTGAAGGAAGTCGCCAAGTACCTGAACATTGGACTACCAAGCTTCACCGGGACTTTCAACGCCACTCTGCCTGAAGAGGAGCGCTGGAAGATTCAAGCTCATGTTCCGGGAAGGACATTCGCGCCAATCACCAAGCCCATAGATAGTGTTTTCAGTGCACCAACCTGGAGTCTGGGAAAGAGCATGGCAGCTCATATCACCATGGGACGCATTGGAGAAGTTTATCAAGAAGACCTCAAGGACACTATCTACCAGATTTGCGGACGCCGGAATGAAGAATGGGAGATAGTCAGCACCAAGAAGGACAGATCCATTGCAGCTTTCATCCAGGAGTTAAACCATCACATTCGACGCTAGGAGAACCAGATGTGCAATGATATGATAGAGTTGAAGAATGCGAAGGGAAGGATCATCGAACTTGAAGGAGAACTGAAGACTAAACGCAAGGAATACATGGACGAGATCGTAGCTGTCGTAAGGCACAACAGCGATCTTAAGTATGAGATTGGAGAACTCAAGAAGAAGTTAGAACTCAAGAATGAAGACAAGTACGTCGACTGTCCGAGCAACTACATCATCATCGACGACACCGATTCGGATCCAAGTGAACCCGACTTTGAAGACGAAGCTGGAGCAGATATCATGGAGTCTTCCACCGGTTCAAATTAATAGATGACCCCCACATATTAGTAGTATTCCCTCCATGTAAACATTATAGTACAATCACCTTTTGCGATAGCTAGACCGTTGTATGCCCTTTGTTTGAATGAATGAAGTGATTTTGCATGCATTTGTCTCATGAGCATTTGGGTAGTGTTTTCTCCTTAGACCTCACTCTATTCTTAATTTCTCGTCTTTTCTAAACCCTTCAGATGCCTCCGAGACGCGACCCCGAGTTTGTTTTCCCGCCAGAGATCACTCAGTTGATTCAGCAGCAGAATACTTTGATTCAAACATTGGTACAGAACCAAGGCAACAACAACAACAACCCACCACCACCACCACCTGCGGATCACTTGACTCGTTTCCTTAGGCTGAATCCGCCGGTGTATTCCAGTAGCACCGAGCCGATTGTAGCAGATGATTGGCTCCGCAAGATAGGAAGGGAGTTGACCACTGCAGGATGCACAGATGGTGAGAAGGTGAAGTTTGCTGCACATCAGCTTGACGGACCCGCAGCAGCATGGTGGGAGAATTTCACAGCCACTTACCCTGTAGACACTGTCACATGGGATCAGTTTCAGCAAGCTTTCCGCACTGCCCATGTTTCAGCAGGAGCTATGGCCATGAAGAAGCGTGAGTTTCGCAACTTACGCCAAGGAGGAAGGACTGTTGGCCAGTATGTGGATGATTTTAGTAAGTTAGCACGTTATGCCCCAGATGACGTTGCTACAGACGCAACTAAGCAGGAGAAGTTTCTGGAAGGACTGAATGATGAGTTAAGCATGCAGTTGATGGTAGCAAGATTCAATAACTACCAGGAGTTGGTAGACCGCGCCCTCATGATTGAAGGAAAGCAGCAGCAGATTGAGAATCGCAAGAGGAAGTATGGCAGGGGAAGTATAACTCTGGAGCCCAGCAGAAGCCCCGTTATACACCTAAACAGAGAGTTCAGTTTCAGCATACCCATGGAGGTGGTAGTTCGCACAACCATAATGGCCACAAGAATGGTAATGGGAATGGAGGAAGCAACGGCCAGAACCGGACCACACCATCAACCCCAGCCAAGAAAGACCTGAGCCATGTCACCTGTTACAAGTGTTCCAAGACCGGACATTATGCAAATGATTGTCCTGAAGGCCAAGGTGGAAATGGAAGCTCTGGAAAGAAGCCAAACCCTTTCAACAGGGGACAGGTGAACCACATTGATGTGGAGGAGGTTGAAGCTCAGCCCGATGCAGTAATCGGTAAGTTTTTGGTTAAGTCATTTACTGCACTTGTTCTTTTCGATACTGGTGCATCGCATTCATACATATCAAGGGGATTTGTAGAAAAGTATAGTCTGCCTACTCAGATTCTTAAAACCCCTATGCTAGTAAGTTCACCAGGAGCAGACTACATGGCCAGACAAGGATGTTTTCAAGTGCCATTGAGTATAGGAAGGCATGTATTCCCGACGGATTTGATCATTCTGGAATCCCAAGGATTGGATGTGATTCTCGGTATGGATTGGCTGTCGATGTATGGAGGAAACATCGATTGCGCAAGTAAGACGATTTTGCTCACAACGCCAGAAGGAAGAAGGATCAGGTATGTATCACGACATGGACCAAATAGGAATCAAGTAAATTCCTTATCAGGAGTTGTGCAGGAAGAGGTACCAGTGGTGAAGGATTATCCTGATGTATTTCCTGAGGAATTGCCAGGAATGCCACCGGATAGAAATATAGAGTTTTTGATTGAGCTTTTGCCAGGTACAGGCCCAATATCGAAGCGACCATACAGGATGCCCGCACAGGATTTGGCGGAAATCAAGAAGCAGATTAAGGAGCTATTGGATAAAGGTTATATACGCCCAAGTTCTTCGCCTTGGGGATCACCCGTACTTTTAGTGGAGAAGAAGGATGGATCGTTAAGGATGGTTGTTGATTATCGTGGATTGAATGAGGTAACAATCAAGAACAAGTACCCACTACCAATGATAAATGATCTGTTTGATCGTTTGCAAGGAGCTAAAGTGTTTTCCAAGATCGATTTGCGATCAGGGTACCATCAGTTGAAGATTCGAGAGCAGGACATACCTAAGACAGCGTTCACCACAAGATATGGACTGTATGAGTATACCGTTATGTCATTTGGACTGACTAACGCACCTGCCTATTTCATGAACCTGATGAACAAAGTGTTTATGGAGTTTTTGGATAAGTTCGTCGTGGTGTTCATTGATGATATTTTGGTTTACTCGAAGAATGAAGAGGAACATAAGGAACATTTGCGATTGGTTTTGGAGAAACTAAGGGAACATCAGTTATATGCCAAGTTCAGCAAATGTGAGTTTTGGCTAAAGGAAGTTGGATTTCTTGGACATGTTATATCCGGAGAAGGTATAGCAGTTGACCCCACAAAGGTTGAGACCGTAACCAAATGGGAAGCACCAACGACAGTTGGAGAGATCCGGAGTTTTCTTGGACTCGCAGGATACTACCGGAGATTCATTGAGAATTTCTCAAGGATTGCAAAGCCTATGACGGAGTTGCTGAAAAAGGATACCAAGTTCATATGGACTGAGGATTGTGAGGCAAGTTTTCAGGAGTTGAAGAAAAGATTGGTTACCTCACCAGTGTTAATTTTGCCAGATCAGACCAAGGATTATGAGGTGTATTGCGACGCTTCACGTCGAGGACTTGGAGCAGTGCTTATGCAGGAAGGAAGAGTTGTTTTGTATGCTTCACGACAATTGAAACCTCATGAATTAAATTATGCCACACATGATTTGGAGTTAGCAGCCGTAGTGCATGCCTTGAAGACATGGAGACATTTCCTCATTGGAAATCATTGTGAGGTGTACACGGATCACAAGAGTTTGAAGTACATTTTCACGCAGAAGGAGTTAAACCTTAGACAAAGGAGATGGTTGGAACTCATCAAGGATTATGATATGAGATTGCATTATCATCCCGGAAAGGCTAATGTAGTAGCTGACGCATTGAGCCGCAAGAGCCATGTCAATACGCTGATGACGGGAGAGATACCAAAGGAGTTAGCAGAAGATCTTCGTGAGCTATGTTTGGAAATAGTTCCGAGAGGCTATGTAGCAGCATTGGAGATTCAGTCTACCTTGATGGATAAAATCAGGGAAGCTCAGAAAAAAATGATAAAGAGATCGCGGATATAAAGAAGAAAATGAGCGAAGGAAAAGCAAAGGGATTTTGTGAGGATGAACACGACACCCTATGGTTTGAGGACCGTGTTTATGTGCCAAATGACCCGGAGATCAGGAAGTTGATTCTGCAAGAGGCACATGATTCACCCTATTCGATTCACCCAGGAAATACCAAGATGTATTTGGATTTGAAGGAAACGTTCTGGTGGACCGGAATGAAGAAGGATATTGCGGAGTATGTAGCAGTTTGTGATGTATGTCAGAGAGTGAAGGCAGAACATCAGAAGCCAGCAGGATTGTTGCAACCATTGCCGATACCCGAATGGAAGTGGGATAAACTAGGCATGGATTTCATCACGGGTTTGCCAAAGACTCGTTCAGGCTATGACTCGATTTGGGTTATAGTCGACCGCTTGACGAAGGTAGCTCATTTCATTCCAGTCAAGACTACCTATAGCAGTGCTAAGTTGGCAAAGATATACATGACCAGAATTGTGTGTTTGCACGGAGTTCCGAGGAGTATCGTATCAGATAGAGGAACCCAATTTACCTCAAAGTTTTGGAATCAGTTGCATGAAACATTGGGAACCAGGCTGGAATTCAGTACAGCTTTTCACCCACAGACAGATGGACAGACTGAGAGAGTCAATCAGATTTTGGAGGATATGCTGAGAGCTTGTGCACTAGATTATGGATCTAGTTGGGACGATAACTTGCCGTATGCAGAGTTTTCTTATAACAACAGTTACCAAACCAGCTTGAAGATGGCACCTTTCGAAGCTTTATACGGAAGGAGGTGCAGGACACCGTTGTCATGGGACGAAGTTGGAGACCGTCAGTTGTTTGGACCAGATTTGATTAAGGAGTCTGAACAGAAAGTTAAGTTGATTCGCGACAGGCTCAAGGTAGCCCAGTCCAGACAGAAGAGCTATGCGGATTCAAAACGCAAGGCGATAGAATATGAAGTTGGAGACAGAGTTTATCTTAGAGTATCCCCACTTCGAGGAGTTAAGCGTTTTGGAGTTAAAGGAAAATTAGCACCACGTTTCGTTGGACCGTATAAGATCTTGCAACGCATGGGAGAAGTCGCTTATAAGTTGGAATTACCAGAAGGACTGTCAGGAGTTCATGACGTATTCCATTTTTCTCAGCTGAAGAAATGTCACGCCGAGATGGCAGAGGTACCGCTAAGAGATACAGTGCCACTGGAAGCAATTCAGTTGAAGGATGATTTAACATATGAGGAGAAACCAGTCAAGATTCTCGAATATGCCAGCAGGGTTACTCGCAGCAAGGTTATCAAGTTTTGCAAGGTTCAGTGGAGCCACCACACTGAGGATGAAGCCACATGGGAGAGAGAAGAAGATTTGCTCAAGGACCACCCTCACCTATTTTCTAGCCAACCCGAATCTCGAGGGCGAGATTCATCTTAAGGGGGGTAGGTTTGTAACATCCCAAATTTTCAATTTGGAATGTTATACATTAGATCATCATGCATTACATATTTTCTTGCATTTGTCGATCCTAGAAATTTCACGCAACTCAAGGACCCTTGGAGAGAGTTGGAGATTTCGAAATTTTCATATTTGAGTTCTCTCAAATTATGAAAAGAGGATCATTTGATTTTATTTATTTTATCTTCAAATAATTTTCCAATATCAAAAATAAGAGAGGGAATAATATGACTTTCCCAAAATTTAGGAAAAATGAAGATTTAATAAATAAATCAAATTTTGGATTTTCTCGGAGTTTATTTGCCTTAGGGAAAAATGCGTGTTTTCAAAAATTGCATTTTAGGCCCCGAGTAAAAGTTCATTTTGTTCGACTCATTTTTAGGAGTCGGGGAAAATTTACTTTGTAAATTTTGGAGTTCGTTTAGATTTTATTTTATTCGTTTTTCTGCGCGAGATATTTATAAAAAAAACTGCAGCGCCCCGCCTGGGCCAAGGCCCAGCTGGCCGAGCCGGCCCAGCCGCCCTCGGCGCGCGCGCGCCGCCTGCCGCCGCCCGTCGCCGAGTCCGATTCGGACTCCGTTTCTTGCCCCCTCCCCCAAGCAGCACCCACCCCCCTCCTATATATACCCAGCACCCCCCCTCTCCTCCCCAACCCGCAGCCGCCGCCGCCCCAAGCAGCAGCAGCAGCCGCAGCCGCAGCAGCCGCCGCCTGCCGCCACCGCCGCCGCGTCGCCATCGCCCCGCAGCCCCGCCGCCCCGCCGGAGCTCCTAGCCGCCGAGGTAGCCGCGCCGCGCCACCCTCCCCTCGGTTCAGTTTTTTTTATAAAAACCGTTTCGGTTTTCTTTTTCGTCGTTTTGTTTTTTTTTTCGAAACCCTAGATCGGTTTTATTTCCGATTTTGTTGTTTAGCGAGCGTTCCCCGGACCGTTCGTCTTAACGAACGTGATCACCGGTTATTCCTGGTTAACGAATGTCCGTTCGTTTAACCGTTCGTTGTTTTTCTTTTAATCGGATTTATTCCGCTATTTTCTGATAGCGATTTCAGATTCGATCTTCTTTCTAGTTTATCTTCTCGCTCGTTTATCGGAATCAGGTGATTCAAGCGCCTGGGGTTTCGTTTCGAAACCGCCGTTCCGACTAATCAACTTAAACAAAGTTTTGCTGCTGTAAAATTTGACTTAGTTTCAAATTGCTAGAACCGAGTTGTTTTCTCTCGCCGTTTGACTTTTGTTGCTCTATTTGATTTGATTCTCTTGCAACCAGGGTTCTTTAGTTGAACTCACTGGTTAGATCTTTCATTCGAGATTTACCTGTGCATTAGATGAGTACTTATTGTATGCTTGTTGTTTGTCTATGATAGATCACCCGGAGTGCACCGCTTGTTGCTTCGAATCTCTAGGTTTCGCGGATCATCAGCAAGGCAAGTAACACTTGATCATACCTTTTCTACTACCCAGTTTTTATGCATTAGATCAATCCTCAAACATTGCATGATTAGGATCTAATTAAATTGTGGGATGGGAAGTAGATGAGGTAGTACCTATTACCTGTTTTACTTATGAAACCTTTGGGAGTTACTTCTGCGTTTGCTTATTATGCCATGCTATGCTAGTAGACGTGGATTGGGTGAGTGATATCCATGACAGATGTGAGTTGTTAAATTAATGGTTTATCTAAGGTGGCAACTTAAATACACATCTGGGTGGATTGAGGCACCTGGGGTATCCAGTGATTGCCTGTTTTTTTGGAAATCCCGGGGGTACCGTGTGATTTTCCTATGGACCGCCACCCAGGCTCAAAGGGATCATAAGATAATTCATGCTAGTAACTTCCGTGTGCAGCCACAAGCCATTATGGGCTCTGGCATAGTTGACTAAGTCGTGCGAACTCTTATAGTGGTGGACTAGCAGATGTAGGGGATGTAGGTGTACCGGTCTACCCATCGTAAGGTGCTAGCGCTTCTGAAAGACTATGTCTCGGTCATCCGTTTCTCAAACACCATGTAGTGCGAGAAACCAAACGGAGGCGATCGAGTCTTGTGGGGAAAAGTGCGCAAACCTCTGCAGAGTGTACAAACTAATCATGATTAGCCGTGTCCCCGGTTATGGACATCTTGAGTATCTAGTACTTGAATATTCTGTGAATCTCAACATGTTACTCTAATTTAATATTGTTGGGTTTGTTAATGAGTACTTTTTAATTGGGATTGAGGATGCTGTCAACCATTCTCAATGTTTAACAACCACCATGATAGTTAAATAAATTTATTCCTTTGCAGTAGGGAAAAACTGGCTTTATGCAAAAACTGTAACCATAGAGCTTTTCCACCAGCCATATATGCATGTAGTATAGGCTTACCATTCATTATTCTCTATGTGTTACATTGCCAGCATATTCCATGTGCTGACCCGTTTTCGGGCTGCAACTTTCATGTTGCAGACTTTTCAGACAACGAGTAAGGTGCTTTTAGGTCGTGGTTCTATACTCAGTGATGTCATCGGAGTTGATGGACTCACTTATCTTCCAAGTCTTCCGCTGTTATCGTTATTTAGATGGCCTTAAGCCATGATTATTGTAATAAGTCCTCTTCTGGACAAACGATGTAATAAGTGTGTGATTGCTACTCTGTTATAAATCCTTCGAAGTACTGTGTGGTGTCAGCATTACTGATCCAGGGATGACACCTGAGCACAGAGACTTGACCATCTGAGGTCGGGTCGCTACAGGTGCGATCTATGATCTCTCTTACCGATTTACCGCTATCATTTTGGGGATACGCTCTAGAGACATCTACATTCACTTTAAATAGGGAACCATCTAAATCCATTGAGACGACACCGTATGAATTATGGTTTGGGAAGAAACCTAAGTTGTCGTTTCTAAAAGTTTGGGGATGCGATGCTTATGTCAAGAAACTTCAACCTGAAAAGCTCGAACCCAAGTCGGAAAAATGCGTCGTCATAGGATACCCTAAGGAAACCATTGGGTATACCTTCTACCTCAGATCCAAAGGCAAAATCTTTGTTGCCAAGAACGGGTCCATTCTGGAGAAAGAGTTTCCCTCGAAGGAAGTAAGTGGGAGGAAAGTAGAACTTGATGAAGTACTGCCTCTTGAAGCGGAAAGTAGCGCAGCTCAGGAAGATGTTTCTGTGGTGCTTGCACCGACTAGAGAGGAAGTTAATGATGATGATCAAGGTACTTCGGATCAAGTTGCTACTGAACTTCATAGGTCCACAAGGACACGTTCAACACCAGAATGGTATGGCAACCCTGTCCTGGAAATCATGTTGTTAGACAACGGTGAACCTTCGAACTATGAAGAAGCGATGGCGGGCCTAGATTCCAACAAATGGCTTGAAGCCATGCAATCCGAGATATGATCCATGTATGAAAACAAAGTATGGACTTTGACAGACTTGCCCGATGATCGGCGAGCGATAGAAAATAAATGGATCTTTAATAAGAAGACGGACGTGGATGGTAATGTTACCATCTATAAGGCTCGGCTTGTCGCTAAGGGTTATCGACAAGTTCAAGGGGTTGACTACGATGAGACCTTCTGACCCGTAGCGAAGCTGAAGTCCGTCCGAATCATGTTATCAATTGCCGCATTCTATGATTATGAGATATGGCAAATGGACGTCAAAACGGCATTCCTTAACGGCTTCCTTAAGGAAGAATTGTATATGATGCATCCGGAAGGTTTTGTCGATCCTAAGAATGCTAACAAGGTATGCAAGCTCTAGTGCTCCATCTATGGGCTGGTGCAAGCATCTCAGAGTTGGAACCTTCGCTTTGATGAAATGATCAAAGCATTTGGGTTTATGCAGACTTAAGGAGAAGCTTGCGTTTACAAGAAAGTGAGTGGGAGCTGTGATGCCCGGATAGTTAAGCTACAGTAACCCTCTACTAATGGTGCCACGTCACCTCTGTCACTGAAGTTAATCTCGGGTTAATTCGAAACCGCTTCAAAATTCAAATTTAAATTGGTGTCAACAATAAAAGTTTTCCAAAGTTAGTACAAAAATGTTCGGTGGGTGCCGAATATTACAAGGGTAAATACAATAAAGCAAACACATTTTTATAAAATGCCTAAATGATTTAAAATGAAATAAAACAGAAAATAAAATAAATAAAAGAAAGAAAATACAAAAGGGAAAAACAAACAGAAAACAAAAAAAGAGAAAAACCCCCCACTAGGCTCCGGCCCAGCAGGCCACGGCCCTACTCGGCCAACCCACCGGCCTAGCCGGCCACTCGCGCCCCCACTCCCTTATCCCCTCTCCCCCGTAACCCTAGCCTCCAATCGCCCCACTTCCCCCTGCATCGCCACTCCCCCCCTCCCGATCCGATCTGGATCGGGATCCATCACTTTGCCTTCCCCCGACTCCCTCTGGATCGAGGCAACGACCCCCTGCTCCCTCTCGTTCTCCATCGTCGCCGAGCACCCCGCGCCCGATCCCTTGCCGCGTCGGTGCGACCGCGCCTGAGGAACCATCGCCTGCCGCCGTCCCAAGCGCCATCGTGGACCACCGCCGTCCCCAGCACCGTCGTCGACCACCGCCACCGCACGAGAACCCGAAGCCGCCTGACGCAGCCCCGCCGTCGCCGCGTCCCCCTCCTCCTTCCCGCCGGACTGCGCCCGCCTCCCCGACGCCTCGTCCCCGTCCTCCTCCACAACGGTCTCCCTCGAGCCTCGCTGCCCCCCCAGGTCTTTACTCGAACGTGAGGCCCGCCTCCCATCTCTTCCCTCTATGTACGGCACCGCCTCTCGTTCGTCCCCGCGCGCTAGCACGAGCGCGCCCTCGCCATGGCCACGCACGGCCGCGCACGGTCGCGTTCCCTCACGCACGTCCCTGCTGCCTCTCGCCATTTTCCCGCACCACCGCGCGCCTCCCCGTCGCTCCCAGCCCCGGCACCATCCTGACGTGGCCTCGCCGCTGCCTCCTCAGGCGACCGACCTCGCCATGGCCACTGGCCCCCCCTTGCCTTGGCGACCTGCCGGGTCCGCCGCCCCACGCCCCCCTGGGCATGCGTCTGCTCGGGCTGTGCCCCGCGCCCGGCGCCCTCTAACCCCGAACCCACTATGGCCCCCTTGGCCCAATGACATGTGGGGCCCATCCCTAGAACGATAAAAATAAAGAGAGATTTAAAAAAAGAATTAAAAAAGAATAAATACATAAATAATAAATTATTAATTAATTAACGAAATAATTAACTTAAATAATCTTAGTTAGGTTGACCTAATTACTAATGAAACTAACTAACCTGTTTAATTAGTCTTAGTGAATGACAGTAGGACCCACGCGTCAGTTTGACCCAGTCAACTGAATGGTTGACTGCTGATGTCGTGCTGACATCATGCTGACGTCAGAAATGTATTTTAGTATTAACTTAATTCCGTTAATTCTAGAAAATGATTTAAAAACTTTAAAAATTAATATAAAATAAACTGTAGCTCGAATGAAAAAACTTTGTACATGAAAGTTACTCAGAACGATGAGACGAATCCGAATACGTAGCCCGTTCGTCCGCCACACATCCCTAGCATAGCAAACATGGAACTTTCCCCCTCCGGTCCGTCTGTCCGAAAACGCGAAACACCGGGGATACTTTCCCGGATGTCCCCCCCCCCTCGCCGGTATCACCTACCACTACATTAGGTCACCCCTAGGACCGCATATTGCCGCGTCTTGCTTTGTGTTACATTTGATTGCTCTGTTATTTATTGTGTTCCCCCTCCATTACTTCTTTCCGGTAGACTCTGAGACCAGTGTCGATGTTCGTGTGTTCGACTACACCGAAGATGACCCCTCCTTCTTGCCAGAGCAACCAGGCAAGCCCCCCCCCCCTTGATCACCAAATATCGCCTATTCTTCTCTATACTACTTGCATTAGAGTAGTGTAGCATGTTACTGTTCTGTTACTCCTATTCTGTTGCATAGCCTGTCATTGTTGCTACAGTCATTGATACCATACCCGCAATCCTAAATGCTTAGTATAGGATGCTAGTTTATCATCATTGGCCCTACATTCTTGTCAGTCTACCTTGCTATACTATTGGGCCGTGATCACTCGGGAGGTGATCACGGGTATATACTATACATATATAGATACTACAGATGGTGACTAAAGTCGGGTCGGCTCGAGGAGTACCCGCGAGTGATTCATGGATTGGGGGCTAAAAGGACCTTTGTCCCGACGGCCCTCTGTGTGGATCTTTGTGGCGGAGCGACAAGGCAGGTTGAGACCACCTAGGCGAGAGGTGGGCCTGACCCTGGTCGACGTTCGCGGTTTCTTCATAATAACACGCTTAATGAGATCTTGGTATTTGATTTGAGTCTGGCCACTGGCCTATACGCACTAACCAACTACGCGGGAAAGATATGGGCACTCGATGTCGTGGTATCAGCCGAAGCCTTCGTGACGTCAGCGACTGAGCGGCGCGCGCCGGGTTGGACTGCTTAACGCGACTTCCTTTGTAATGGAGGTTGCTAGGTCTGCTTCCGGCCGCCCACGCAACGTGCAGGTGTGCAATGGGCGATGGGCCCAGACCCCTGCGCGCATAGGATTTAGACCGGCGTGCTGACCTCTCTATTGTGCCTAGGTGGGGCTGCGACGTGTTGATCTTCCGAGGCCGGGCATGACCCAGGAAAGTGTGTCCGACCAAATGGGATCGAGCGTGTTGGGTTATGTGGTGCACCCCTACAGGGAAGTTAATCCATTCGAATAGCCGTGTCCCTCGGTAAAAGGACGACCCGGAGTTGTACCTTGACCTTATGACAACTAGAACCGGATACTTAATAAAACAAACCCTTCCAAGTGCCAGATACAACCCGGTGATCTCTCTCTAATAGGGCGACGAGGAGAGGATCGCCGGGTAGGATTATGCTATGTGATGCTACTTGGAGGACTTCAATCTACTCTCTTCTACATGCTGCAAGACGGAGGCTGCCAGAAGCGTAGTCTTCGACAGGATTAGCTATCCCCCTCTTATTCTGGCATTCTGTAGTTCAGTCCACTGATATGGCCCTTTACACATATACCCATGCATATGTAGTGTAGCTCCTTGCTTGCGAGTACTTTGGATGAGTACTCACGGTTGCTTTTCTCCTTCTTTTCCCCCTTTCCTTTCTTTTTGGTTGCCACAACCAGACGTTGGAGCCCAGGAGCCAGACGCCACCGTCGACGACGACTACTACACTAGAGGTGCCTACTACTACGTGCATGCTGCTGACGACGACCAGGAGTAGTTTAGGAGGATCCCAGGCAGGAGGCATGCGCCTCTTTCGATCTGTATCCAAGTTTGTGCTAGCCTTCTTAAGGCAAACTTGTTTAACTTTTGTCTGTACTGAGATATTGTTGCTTTCACTGACTCGTCTATGATCGAGCACTTGTATTCGAGCCCTCGAGGCCCCTGGCTTGTAATATGATGCTTGTATGACTTATTTATGTTTTTAGAGTTGTGTTGTGATATCTTCCCATGAGTCCCTGATCTTGATCGTACACGTTTGCGTGCATGATTACTGTACGATTGAATCGGAGGCGTCACAAGTTGGTATCAGAGCCGACTGCCTGTAGGAATCCCCTTTCCAACTCCTTGGCCGAAGTTGAGTCTAGTCATTGAAAAACTTTTACTAACATGGCTGTGTGGCTTACGGGCCCACGTCGCCATTGGGTGGTATTAGGATCTTTTATTCCTCGGTTTATACTCTGGGACTCTAATCTTTCCTCTATTCGGGATAAATGATTTTGCTAAAAGGACTAACTTTATGTTCTCGAAAATACTTTCTCCCGGAGAGCCCCTCAGTCCAGATGATCGCTTGCTGCACCAGAAGATTCCGAAGATACTCTTCGAGGTTTTTCCGAGAACCTTGTGCCCATCGACTTTACAATCCCCTACCACCGATATGCCCTTATGGATAACTACCTACAATTGTCGTTCATACCGTCATCCCCAGTTGTTCGTATGCTTCATAAGATACTCTGAAATACTATCTGACCTTCTGAGCATCCTCTTCAAACTATTGCTCTGCAAATACTTGTATGCTTACATTATGGATGCTCCCATATCACTAGCAATATTCACTAGTATCTTTTGACACTATCATTTTGATCCTATTGATTCAACATGTGTGCGAATGCACACAATCATCGGTTGATTCTTTTAAAATTATCCTTCCGGTTGAGTTGTCATCTTGAACATGATCTGCTTATACCCCTAATTGTCATCGATTGTACCCCTAAGTCTATTCAACTTATCCATCCTTAATCAGAGCATTGCTTCTGATCCCTTGTCTTGGAATTCATAATTCCTTTGCATTTGAGTTAGTCAGTTGTTTCCATAATCTGATGCACTTGCATTCCTGCTTCCTTTGATAGGGTACCGATACTCACATCTGCTCCGTTGTAGACCACCAGACCTCTTGTTGGATTATTATCCGGCAGTGTCCCCCATATTCAATAACTCCGTGAGTCTTTTCTCGGATACATAATGCCTTTGGTAAAGTGTATCCTCTGCTTTGTCAAACATGCTATGCTTTCGAGCTTGTGTTATTTACCCCTGAAGTTGTGGTATATGTTCTAAGAAGCCCCGATGGGTTGAACCTATGCCTTCCTTAATCTGTGTGAACTTGAAAGTTTTCACGGGTCATACTCCTCTGATAATTCACCAGGTAGGTTTTGACACTGAAATCATTTTTTTCTAGAGAAGTGAATGAAAGGTTATGCATTGAAGAAGTGGGAGTCGACCTTGAACTTTGTGTTCATGCCCATGGACATGATGTAGATCGTATCATTAAAGCTTCTCTTAAATTAATTATTCCCTTGGTATAAGTTCCTATATCTAGGATTTGGCCTTTTGCAATCGTGGTTCCGACCATGATCTCCTTGAAATACCATTTCTCGTGCAAGTTTAAGCACTTATCTTCTTTAGAGCAATACCCCAGTCCAAGCTCTACTTTGGACTGTCGTCGAGTATTACCCCCTGGTATCTCGAGATTATCTTGGAACTGCATAACTCCTTATGAGTTCTTCATCAAGTACTACATTCTCACTCATTACAATTTTTCATGGGCTCTGAGTTATTAAACACTCAAAGACATCGATAACTGAACCGAGTCTGCACTATGGTTCAACAACTCTTAGTAATCTTCTTTAAGTATGAGTTTGTACCCGATCACGTCATTCCTAGCCTTATCGGCTATATCATTATCGTGCAACTTTTTAACTGTGCTATCTGGTCCTTCTTTTCGAAGCACAATTTTCGACGATGAGCTAAGCTTACGTCGACTCTCCTCGTCATATCATTTCGCCTTGAACAACAAGCTTGATTCCGAGTTTGTGTCGTATCCATGGTTTAATAACTTTTCGCTCCATCCTTCCTTTTGCTTGATGTCGTTGATGAGCGATTATATCTTCATGAAACCTCTCGACAAATGTGTCATGATCATCATCAACATTTTGAGCTCTTCTAGTGTATCAAGAATTCATGATGAGAAATACCATCCTTTCCCTCGATGATTTGTCTTATCATCGACCACTTTATTGCCTTCCATTCAACACAAACTTGTCCGTGTTTTGTGTTATACCTTGAGTTCCTTGCTATCCAGCATTTGTTTTTATTTACCTTGGAGTATTATCATCTTTTATGTCAAGGATGTTGTGAGGACTGCTCCACCTCTTAAGGAATTCTTGGTATTGTGATACTTCTCACCCTCACCATTCTTTCTTGGTCCCCGTGTTGATTCTAACCGGGATACCAACACGTGAACCATGCTGCTTGGATTCTGTACTTCTAGCAACCCTATTGCTTTGAAGTTAATGGTCGACATTTCATTCTTAGACCATTGGTTATCGAATCACCATTCTAACATTGATCTTGCTACCTAAGCCCATATTTCAGGTGAACTTTCAACCAGTGATTAATTGTGTATGTTTCCCTCGGGCATACATCATTATATCATTTGATCTGTTAAATGTCATCTCCTTGTTCACATAATTGTGGAGATCCATCTTTTGGAAATCTTGATGAATTGTCGCTGAGACCATCAGCCACCGCCTCATCCTCTCTTTGATTTAATGATGAACTCTTGTTTTGGAACTCACTTCCATAGTTCAATTCCCGAGAATCTTACAATGTCATCTCGACAATTTGTGTTGCACCTTTTCTTCTCAGGTATCCTAAGTCTGAGGTATCATGACACCAATCAGATCTGAATCTCGGTCAGATATGATGGTTGGGACAACTTTCCAGGAGTTATGATGTTGGTCCTTTGATGACCCGATAATATGATGTCATGCCTAGCACACCTGGCCGGAGGCCCTATTGTTATAGATTCCTTTTCAGCAAGGTTATCCATTCTTCCATAAGGAAATTGTAAGACTTATTCTAAAAGTTATTCCTGATGGATCCTTTGTGTTTCCAGAGTCTGATCTTCACCTGATGACCATGTCAATGCTATCTCGAAGCATGTATATGGTACTCCGATTTTCAACAGGAACATTTGAAGCCCAATGCTAAATGTTTCCTGCTCAATTATCCAAACACCGTTTTATGGGTAATGTCATGAGATTTCTCTTCCCTACTTAAGGAGTTTTCTACATTATATCCTGTCATGGATATCATGCACTGCTTGTCCTTGGGAAGGATATACCCTTGAATAATGTGTTTAAACACATTTTCCTTTCCATTGTTCTGTTTAATATGATAATCGTATTTTCCTTTCCATTGGTTGGTTTAACGTTTCTTGTGATCTATATGATCTAAGCAGTAATATTCTCCTGCTTATGTAAACACCTTGGTGTATAATTCTGTCAGCAAGACCCTGTTACTATTGTTGATGACGTTTCGGTAACCACCGATGGACGA
This sequence comes from Triticum aestivum, assembly GCF_018294505.1. Taxonomy (NCBI): domain Eukaryota; kingdom Viridiplantae; phylum Streptophyta; class Magnoliopsida; order Poales; family Poaceae; genus Triticum; species Triticum aestivum. The sequence continues at coordinate 275,616,178 of NC_057807.1, forward strand.
GAACTTTGCCTATTGGTCCGCCTCGTTTCAACGAGCAGGAAAATGGTTCTCTTCGTCCCTCTCCATTAGTACCGATGTTGTTGCCGACATAACTGACAGACTACGCTCTGACATGCCTTGCTTACATGATCGTGTAAGACGTCATCGCCTTCCTACTCTTAACCCACATGGTGGGCCCATAACCCACAAATCCACAGGATCGAAACCTGACTCTCCTGGACACCCTGTTGTCAAAGTTATTCCTCGAGCTTGACTTCGTATGTAATTCACGGGCCACCTCCCTATTGATCTATTCTGGTATAAGACGCATTACTTATTCCCGATTGCTTTGAGCCCCACTCACGCCCTGTTTCAGGCATCGAACGGTTGCCTGCTCGCTTGAAACTTCCCATGAAACCTCATTACTTTGCTCTCGATATTTTCTTAAGTATCAATTCGAGAGTTACTTTCTGCCACCTTCCTCGATGTTATCTACCAGATAAGCAACCTTGTAGAGGTCCGTCCTTTCGAAGCTACCCCTGATCCTTTTCGGAAGTATGATGAAGATCCCGAAGAAAGGATGCTTACTACATCATGATGACCTGAAGAAAAGAAATGAAGACCCCAATGTATTGGATCGGCCTCTTCGAGAAGAGCAAGCCAGAATGAGAAGACCCACTAGATTCGTTACCAAACCTTCCCCCCTTTTCACTACCTCTTAAATCTCGGGACGAGATTTCTTGTAGTGGAGGAGAATTGTGACGCCCGGATAGTTAAGCTACAGTAACCCTCTACTAATGGTGCCACGTCACCTCTGTCACTAAAGTTAATCTCGGGTTAATTCGAAACCGCTTCAAAATTCAAATTTAAATTAATGTCAACAATAAAAGTTTTCAAAAGTTGAAACAAAAATGTTCGGTGGGTGCCGAATATTACAAGGGTAAATATGATAAAGCAAACACATTTTTATAAAATTCCTAAATGATTTAAAATGAAATAAAGCAGAAAAGAAAATAAATAAAAGAAAGAAAATACAAAAGGGAAAAACAAACAGAAAACAAAAAAAAGAGAAAAAAACCCCACTGGGCTCCGGCCCAGCAGGCCACAGCCCTACTGGGCCAACCCACCGGCCTAGCCGGCCACTCCCGCCCCCACTCCCTTATCACCTCTCCCCCGTAACCCTAGCCTCCAACCGCCCCACTTCCCCCTGCATCGCCACTCCCCCCCTCCCGATCCGATCTGGATCGGGATCCATCACTTTGCCTTCCCCCGACTCCCTCTGGATCGAGGCAACGACCCCTCTCTCCCTCTCGTTCTCCATCGTCGCCGAGCACCCCGCGTCCGATCCCTTGCCGCATCGGAGCCCCACCTCGCACGTGCGACCGCGCCCGAGGAACCGTCGCCTGCCGCCGTCCCTAGTGCCGTCGTGGACCACCGCCGTCCCCAGCACCGTCGTCGACCACCGCCGCCGCAGGAGGACCCGAAGCCGCCTGACGCTGCCCCGCCGTCGCCGTGTCCCCATCCTCCTCCCCGCCTGACGCTGCCCCGCCATCTCCGCGTCCCCGTCCTCCTCCCCGCCTGACGCTGCCCCGCCGTCGCCGCGTCCCCGTCCTCGTCCCCGCCGGACTGCGCCCGCCTCCCCGACGCCGCGACGACGCCTCGTCCCCGTCCTCCTCCACAACGGTCGCCCTCGAGCCTCGCCGCCCCCCTGGTCTCTACTCGAACGTGAGGCCCACCTCCCCTCTCTTCCCTCTATGTACGACGCCGCCTTCCGTTCGTCCCCGCGCGCTAGCACGAGCGCGCCCTCGCCATGTCCACGCACGGCCGTGCACGGTCGCGTTCCCTCACGCACGTCCCTACTGCCTCTCGCCGTTTGCCCGCGCCGCCGCGCGCCTCCCCTTCGCTCCCAGCCCCGGCGCCATCCCGACGTGGCCTCGCCGCTGCCGCCTCAGGTGACTGGCCTCGCCGTGGCCACTGGCCCCCCCTTGCCTTGGCGACCTGCCGGGTCCGCCGCCTCGCGCCCCCCTGGGCATGCGCCCGCTCGAGCTATGCCCTGCGCCCGGCGCCCGCTAACACCGAACCCACTATGGCCCCCTTGGCCCAATGACATGTGGTGCCCAGCCCTAGAACGATAAAAATAAAGAGAGATTTAAAAAAAAGAATTAAAAAAAGAATAAATACATAAATAATAAAATATTAATTAATTAACGAATTAATTAACTTAAATAATCTTAGTTAGGTTGACCTAATTACTAATGAAACTAATTAACCTGTTTAATTAGTCTTAGTGAATGATAGTAGGACCCACGCGTCAGTTTGACCCAGTCAATTGACTGGTTGACTGCTGATGTCGTGCTGACATCATGCTGACATCAGAAATGTATTTTAGTATTAAATTAATTCCGTTAATTCTAGAAAATGATTTAAAAACTTTAAAAATTAATATAAAATAAACCGTAGCTCGGATGAAAAAACTTTGTACATGAAAGTTGCTCAGAACGACGAGACGAATCCGGATACGAAGCCCGTTCGTCCGCCACACATCCCTAGTATAGCAAACATGGAACTTTCCCCCTCCGGTCCGTTTGTCCGAAAACGCGAAACACCGGGGATACTTTCCCGGATGTTCCCCCCCCCCTCGCCGGTATCACCTACCACTACGTTAGGTCACCCCTAGCACCACATATTGCCGCGTCTTGCTTTGTGTTACATTTGATTGCTCTATTATTTATTGTATTCCCCCTCCGTTACTTCTTTCCAGTAGACTCTGAGACCGGTGCCGATGTTCGTGTGTTCGACTACACCGAAGATGACCCCTCCTTCTTGCCAGAGCAACCAGGCAAGCCCCCCCCCTGATCGCCAGATATCGCCTATTCTTCTCTGTACTGCTTGCATTAGTGTAGTGTAGCATGTTACTGTTCGGTTACTCCTATTCTGTTGCATAGCCTGTCATTGTTGCTACAGTCATTGATACCATACCCGCAATCCTAAATGCTTACTATAGGATGCTAGTTTATCATCATTGGCCCTACATTCTTGTCAGTCTGCCTTGCTATACTATTGGGTCGTGATCACTCGGGAGGTGATCACGGGTGTATACTATACATATATACATACTACAGATGGTGACTGGCCTATACGCACTAATGAGATCTTGGTATTTGATTTGAGTCTGGCCACTGGCCTATACGCACTAACCAACTACGCGGGAAAGATATGGGCACTCGATGTCGTGGTATCAGCCGAAGCCTTCGTGACGTCAGCGACTGAGCGGCGCGCGCCGGGTTGGACTGTGTAACGCGACTTCCTTTGTAATGGAGGTTGCTAGGTCTGCTTCCGGCCGCCCACGCAACGTGCAGGTGTGCAATGGGCGATGGGCCCAGACCCTTGCGCGCATAGGATTTAGACCGGCCTGCTGAACTCTCTGTTGTGCCTAGGTGGGGCTGCGACGTGTTGATCTTCCGAGGCCGGGCATGACCCAGGAAAGTGTGTCCGGCCAAATGGGATCGAGCGTGTTGGGTTATGTGGTGCACCCCTACAGGGAAGTTAATCTATTCGAATAGCCGTGTCCCTCGGTAAAAGGACGACCCGGAGTTGTACCTTGACCTTATGACAACTAGAACCGGATACTTAATAAAACACACCCTTCCAAGTGCTAGATACAACCCAGTGATCGCTCTCTAACAAGGCGACGAGGAGAGGATCGCCGGGTAGGATTATGCTATGCGATGCTACTTGGAGGACTTCAATCTACTCTCTTCTACATGCTGCAAGACGGAGGCTGCCAGAAGCGTAGTCTTTGACAGGATTAGCTATCCCCCTCTTATTCCGGCATTCTGCAGTTCAGTCCACTGATATGGCCCTTTACACATATACCCATGCATATGTAGTGTAGCTCCTTGCTTGCGAGTACTTTGGATGAGTACTCACGGTTGCTTTTCTCCTTCTTTTTCCCCTTTCCTTTCTTTTTGGTTGCCGCAACCAGACGTTGGAGCCCAGGAGCCAGACGCCACCGTCGACGACGACTACTACACTGGAGGTGCCTACTACTACGTGCATGCTGCTGACGACGACCAGGAGTAGTTTAGGAGGATCCCAGGCAGGAGGCCTGCGCCTCTTTCGATCTGTATCCCAGTTTGTGCTAGTCTTCTTAAGGCAAACTTGTTTAACTTATGTCTGTACTCAGATATTGTTGCTTTCACTGACTCGTCTATGATCGAGCACTTGTATTCGAGCCCTCGAGGCCCCTGGCTCGTAATATGATGCTTGTATGACTTATTTATGTTTTTAGAGTTGTGTTGTGATATCTTCCCATGAGTCCCTGATCTTGATCGTACACGTTTGCGTGCATGATTAGTGTACGATTGAATCGGGGGCGTCACAGAAGCTCTGTAGCATTTCTCATATTATATGTGGATGACATACTATTGATGGGAAATGATATAGAACTTTTGGAAAGCATAAAGGCCTACTTGAATAAGTGTTTTTCAATGAAGGACCTTGGAGAAGCTGATTACATATAGGCATCAAGATGTATAGGGATAGATCGAGACACCTCATAGGTCTTTCACAAAGCACATACCTTGATAAGATATTGAAGAAGTTCAATATGGATCAGTCCAAGAAGGGGTTCTTGCATGTATTGCAAGGTGTGAAATTGAGCTCGGCTCAAAGCCCGACCACGGCAGGAGATAGAGAAAAGATGAGTGTCATCCCCTATGCCTCAGCCATAGGGTCTATTATGTATGCCATGTTGTGTACCAGACCTGATGTAAACCTTGTCGTAAGTTTGGTAGGAAGGTACAAAAGTAATCCCGGCATGGAACACTGGACAGCAGTCAAGAATATCCTGAAGTACTTGAAAAGGACTAAGGATATGTTTCTCGTTTATGGAGGTGACGAAGAGCTCGTCGTAAATGGTTACGTCGATGCTAGCTTCAACACAGATCTGGATGACTCTAAGTCACAAACCAGATACATGTATATTTTGAATGGTGGGGCACTAAGCTGGTGCAGTTGCAAGCAAAGCGTCGTGGCGTGATCTACATGTGAAGCGGAGTACATGGCAGCCTCGGAGGCAGCACATGAAGCAATCTGGATGAAGGAGTTCATTACTGACCTAGGAGCTATTCCCAATGCGTCGGGCCCGATGACTCTCTTCTGTGATAACACTGGAGCTATTGGCCTTGCCAAGGAGCCCAGGTTTCACAAGAAGACCAGTCACATCAAGCGTCACTTCAACTCCATCGTGAAAATGTTCAAGATGGAGACATAGATATTTGTAAAGTGCATACGGATCTGAATGTCTCAGATCCGTTGACTAAACCTCTTCCGCGAGAGAAACATGATCAACACCAGAACTCTATGGGTGTTCGATTCATCACAATGTAACTATATTATTAACTCTAGTGCAAGTGGGAGACTATTGGAAATATGCCCTAGAGGCAATAATAAAATGGTTATTATTTTATTTCCTTGTTCATGATAATTGTCTGTTGTTCATGCTATAATTGTATTGACCGAAAACCGTAATACGTGTGTGAATACATAGACCACAACAAGTCCCTAGTGAGCCTCTAGTTGACTAGCTCGTTGATCACCAAATGGTCATGGTTTCCTGACTATGGACATTGGATGTCATTGATAACGGGATCACATCATTAGGAGAATGATGTGATGGACAAGACCCAATCCTAAGCATAGCACAAGATCGTGTAGTTCATTTGCTAAAGCTTTTCTAATGTCAAGTATCATTTCCTTAGACCATGGGATCGTGCAACTCCCGGATACCGTAGGAATGCTTTGGGTGTACCAAACGTCACAACGTAACTGGGTGGCTATAAAGGTGCACTGCAGGTATCTCCGAAAGTGTCTGTTGGGTTGGCACGAATCGAGACTGGGATTTGTCACTCCATATGACGGAGAGGTATCTCTGGGCCCACTCGGTAATGCATCACCATAATGAGCTCAATGTGACTAAGTAGTTGGTCACGGGATCATGCATTACGGAACGAGTAAAGTGACTTGCCGGTAACGAGATTGAATGAGGTATTGGGATACCGACGATCGAATCTCGGGCAAGTAATGTACCGATTGACAAAGGGAATTGTATAAGGGATTACTTGAATCATCGACATCGTGGTTCATCCGATGAGATCATCATGGAACATGTGGGAGCCAACATGGGTATCCAGATCTCACTGTTGGTTATTGGCCAGAGAGCTGTCTCGGTCATGTCTGCATGATTCCCAAACTCGTAGGGTCTACACACTTAAGGTTCAATGACGCTAGGGTTATAAGGAAGATTTGTATGTGATTACCGAATGTTGTTCGAAGTCTCGGATGAGATCCCGGATGTCACGAGTAGTTCCGGAATGGTCCGGAGGTGAAGATTTATATATGGGAAGTCATCATACGGTCACCGGAAATATTCGAGGGTATACCGGTATTGTACCGGGACCACCAGAGGGGTTCCGGGGGTCCAGCTGCCCCGGAGGTCCTTATGGGCTGTAGGTGGAAGGGAACCAGCCCCTAAGTGGGCTGGGCGCCATCCCCCCCTAGGGCCCATGCGCCTAGGGTTGGGGGGAACCCTAAAGGGGGCGCCCCCCTTGCTTGGGGGGCAAGCCCCCTCCCCCTTGGTCGCCGCCCCCCTCCAGATCTCATCTAGAGGAGCCGGCCCCCTTCCCCCTTCTCCCTATAAATAGAGGGGTGGAGGGAGGGCTGCAGCACCACATCCAAGGTGCAGCCCCTCCCCTCCCCAACACCTCTCCTCCTCCGCGTGAGCTTGGCGAAGCCCTGCCGGAGAACTGCCACTCCATCACCACCACGCCGTCGTGCTGCTGCTGGAGCCTTCTTCCTCAACCTCTCCCTCCTCCTTGTTGGATCAAGGCGCGGGAGACATCACTGGGCTGCACATGTGTTGAATGCGGAGGTGCCATTGTTCGGCGCTTAGATCAGCATCCACCGCGATCTGAATCGCTATGAGTACGACTCCTTCATCCGCGTTCTTGTAACGCTTCCATCTTGCAATCTTCAAGAGTATGAAGATGCACTCCCCTCTCTCTTGTTGCTAGTTACTCCATAGATTGATCTTGGTGATGCGTAGAAATTTTTTAAATTCTGCAACGATCCCCAACAGGGGCTTGCCGAGGGTCACGCAGGTTGCCTCGACAAGGCTTGTTGCCGGACATGGCCCTGATTTCCTCTTGCTGTTCGCTACTCTGAGTACTTGCCTTGATGTTCTTTGTACTTGTCTTGCCTCCAGCTGTCTTCTTCTGCCTCACCAAGCCTTTTGTAGGGGTGGCTGCGACCGTCTGTGCACAAGTAAGGGGTACAGAAGCACCCATACTGTGTACACCGACAGGAGCCCCCGGGCCTGGGCCACACATAGGCGCAGGGCGTAGTTGGGCCAGGCCCAAAGCAGTGCGCGGGCGGGCGTGGCAGAGGCGAATCGCCATGATTTTTCTGGCAGTTGTGCTTCCCCACGCCCCGCATCGAGTGCGTGATGTGGGGGTCGTGCGTGGAGTGATTGCAGCATGCTTGCGTCACCCCATGGTGAATAGTAAAGAGGCAGCCCTTTTCTGGCTCAAAAAAGTGGGAGAAATCATGGGGCCGCTACTCATTTACTTTCCTTGCCTTCCTCAATCTTGAATCCATCGTTCTACGTTTCCCTCTGCGCCCGCCTTTTCCGTCACGTACGCTGCATGCATGGCACGGGTTAGGTGATGGACACATGGGGTACGGGAAAGCGCGCCATGGCCGATACCCATGCGCCTTTGATTGGCGCGGGGAGGGCGGTCGACGGCCTTGCTTGTTATCAATGGCTTTAACGGGCAAGATTTGAATAGGTTTTTCAGAGGCGCAAGGCCAGCCCTCCGTCTCCTTGGTTTGGTTATAAAAAGGGGTCCAGGAGGAGGAGGAGGGGAGGTATCTTCTCGTGTCTTCTCCTTTCCCCGTCCTCCATCCATCACCATGCCGAGAGGGCGTGGTCGTGGTCGTCACTCCGGGGAGGCGACTAGACCTTCTTCCCGGCAAAAAGTCGCGGCGGCCAAGGATGAGACAGATGCTCAAGGCGAAGGCGTCGGACGGGGCCGCGGTCTGCGAGGTGGTCGAGGCAGAGGTGGGCGTGGAAGAGGGGCATTCGCGGCGCCACCTTCTCCGCCTCCATCTCCTCCTGCCTTGTTGAGCGGCCATGTCGGAGACACGGCGCTAGAATTTATCTTACAGTTGTGCGAGCCGCCGCGTAGCCGCCTCCGCCTCCCCGAGGCGTTTGCAAGGGTGATGGAGATCGACCAGCCGTCGAAGCTGAGGCTTCACATGAAGGGGTGCTGCAACGGCGACATGTGGGCGAACACAAGGTTCCCCGTCCCTCATGTGATGCTCCTTCGCCGCATTGGAAAAACTTGGCACGCGCCCACTACTTGATGACGGGGCACGTTCTCCACTTCAAACTAGTGGAGAGTGACCTGCTCTCCATCAAGGTCTTCGGGCGCTCGAGACACTTCATAGGATGTTGTGCGGAGAGCTCGACCGATGATGAGAGCTCCTCCTCGAGCGACGGCGGCGAGGAGGACAGTGACAGCAAGGACGGAGGTAGCGGGCGGGAGGATGACGGGTCCGACTAGGTGTCGGACACACCGTCCCTGGGCGACACCGGCAGCACCATCATCAGCACCTGGCCTCCTCCCCGGTAGAACAATTTGCCGGGGAGTAGTTCTTGGCGATGTCTTCCCAAGCCAGCTCCTTGAACTTCTCGGTGCCACCTCTTTTGGTGGCTGGCGCCGGAAGGCCGAAGAGGATAAAGAAGGTGGGTGGTGGACCGTCAAGTCAGAGTACGATGGCACCGATGCCTTCGTCTCATATTGGCGGACCGCTGCCTCATCTTCCAGCTTTTATTCTGGCAACATCATCACCAGCCCTCTCCTGGACGGCCGCCGAGAAGTTCTCTTGCTGTCTTCTGCTGCTCGTACCTCGGCTAGGTGCTCTTTTTGCCCTTCTGCTAACCCGGTTCGCTTCCTGAGGAGAGGAACAAGAAAAGGATTACGGACACCTTATCTCTTTTCTTTTTAAAACATAGGCCCGCGAGTAATTGTTGAATTTAGACTATGCAATTCCTTGCTTATGTTCACATCCCGTATGAATTGTACTTGTAAACGACGTATCATTGAAGAAAAGGATGCTTGCCAGGTTCTTTTGTGCGTGAGCGAGGCTCTCACTAAGGAACGAATCCTCGTTATCTTAAAATAAACATCATCACCCGGCAATAGACCCTGCCGTCCTCCTGCTCCATAGTTCATCCACACTCATGCCCTTGGCGGGAGTAGGAGCGTAGTAGGATTAGGCCCTTTGTTTGTTTCCCTCCCATCACACTACAACCAAGTTCCGGCCCAAAGAAGGGTTTCTGGGCACAGGAAACAGGGAGCACGGCGGTATGGGAATGAATGAAATTTTGTACGTCCAAGTTCCATACGGAAGTACATAGCCTGGGTCAAAAAGACTTATCTAAGTCTGTAGCCCTCGACAACTTTGGCTTGCTGCGGTTGGATACTTGAAGTTGCAACCCCCAGCAACCTTGGCTTGCCGGGGTCGGACGCTGATCTATCTGCTCTCCTCCGAAGGGTTTGGCATAAATGCCCGGGCATCCTGCAAACCAAAAAGGACCGGAAGGGACAGAAAGACGCGCACTCGACCTCTGCTAGGGCTTAGTCGCAGTTAAGCACTATCGACCCTAACATAGATAGAGAAAAACTCGACCTGGCATGCATGCTAAAACTTAGGGTGCTAGTGCTTCATTTATTTATCTGTTGCTCAGGGTCTACGCCTGGCTTGTACAAAGGGTGACATGCCTTGCCGACAAGGCTTGTACAAAAGGTGGTCTGCCGGGAGGCCCGGCAACCACGCCTTATGGGTAAAACTTATGAAGATGTTTGTTGTTCCAGGAGTTGCTCACCGGAACACCATCTTCGGTCCCCAGGCAGACTGTGTCGGGCCTGGTGACTCGTATTACCCGATAAGGGCCTTCCCACTTTGGCGTCAACTTTCTAGAATTCTTGGCGGACTGAACGCGCCGAAGAACAAGGTCGCATTCGTCACAGCTTCGGGCATGAACCTTGCGGCTATGGTAGCAGCACAAGGCTTTCTAGTAGCACGCAGCTCGCACAGCCGCCCGAAGACGATCTTCCTCAAGGAGCATTGCGTCATCTTGCCGCAACCGCTCTTGCTCAAGCTCGTCATAAGCGAGCACTCGAGGTGACCCATATGTGAGTTTCATGGGGAGAACTACCTCTGCCCCGTATATGAGGGAGAAAGGTGTCTGGCCGGTGGCTCAATTTGGCATCACTGATTGGCCAAAGAACCGCCAGCAACTCATCAATCCAGCACCTTCCACACTTGCGTAGCTTGTCCAAAGTTTTTGTCCTTGCCGCCGAGGTCTTGGACGTGCTGCATAATGGTGCGACTTGAGAACTGCATGTCGTTGTTAGTGGCGACCCTGTTTGGCACACCAAAATGGTGGACTAGCCCCTTTAAGAACTTGACAGCTAATAACCTCATAAAAAGGGAGAATTACTCAAGGTTAAGATAACTTAGCTTTTCGGTCGCCATGCGGACCATTGTTGTGGCCATGGGCGCCGCGGCTCGCCTTTCTTCTTCGGAGCCATGGCGACGAAGGCGCCGTTGTCCTAACCAACGGACCAGATTCTCACAACTAATGCCCCCTACTTGGCGTGCCAAAGATGTTGGGGAAACCGATCACGTATGGGGTCACAAGGATCCCTTCTATGTTCGATGGGGGATTAGTTGCATGAAGAGCAGGTCGAGTTGTTAGCACACAAAGGATTTTTATCCAGGTTCGGGCCGCGAAGATGCGTAATACCCTTGTCCTGCTTTATCTGGTTATACGAGTGTTCTTGAGCTCTTGAACTAGCTATGATGCGTGCTCTGTCCAAAAATCTGAATCCTCTCTCTGTGCACCTCGGGCCTTCTTTTATACACAAAGGGGGGTTGCCACAATGGCACACAGGAGGTGGCAAGCTACAGTGATACGAGCTTATCACTCGATCAACATAGGACAAGCGCATTTAATGCGGTGCCTACGTGTCCCCTTGCTTTATTGGGGATGGCAACAGAGGCCATCCCGTCCTTCGCTGCTTCCCCTCACCTTGTCACGTGTCCGGGCCGATGAGGTATGCAGCGCCACGCTGGCCAACTAGCTGATGTGTTGGCAAAGTGGTAGGCTTCCATGAAGATCTGCATGCCTTGACGCAGGTGTCTGCTTCATTGGCATGCTTATCGCCGCGTTGTAGTGGTGGTGAGGTGGCGGAACCCTGCCGAGTACGGGTCTGGCCGCGGCCCAGCGATCATCCCCGGCAAGGCTTGCCGGGGGCCTTGGAGTTGTCCTCGGCAACGGTCTTGCCGGGGGTCTTCATCATCTGATCCCACGTGGACTCGTGGGTTGTCGATCTTCGTGAGGAGCCGCATGCTACTAGGCATGTGCTCTTCAAATCTTGGTTTTGAACATTGTCGATGGTGTTAGAGCTCTCAAGCCCAAAGTTGGTGGCTTTGTTGGTCTCTTCGCAAGCTGCCCCGGCACAGGTCACCTCGGCAAGGCTTGTTGTCGGATGTAGCCCTGCTTGCCTCTTGATGTTCGCTACTATGAGTACTTGCCTTGATGTTCTTTGTACCTGTCTTGCCTCCTGCTGTCTTCTTCTTCCTCGGAAAGCCTTGCTGTAGGGGTGGCTGCGACCGTCCATGCACAAGTAAGGGGTATAGAAGCACCCATACTTTTGTACACCGACAAGTCCGCTCAATAGTTCGGGTGTTGCGCTCTGCTAAGAACGGCGGGGTACCTTGCCGTAATCAACAGTGCCCCTGTTCTGCCTCGAGTCCGCTCGACAGTCCAAGTGACTGCACCAAGAGCGATAGGGTAGCCTGTTGGCGTCGACACCCTCTGCAGGCTGCTAAGTATCCGTCCTTCTAGCGCCTACGGCAAGGGCTGCACGTGCCAGCAGGCCTATCCAACTAAGCGTAGGGTGCCGAAAATACAAGGATGATTTAGAACGAGAAGATAACATGCACCCAGTTCAAAGTACATCAAAAGTTATATTACATCAAAAGTTGTCGCGATTCTAACTTAAGATAATCTGTCTTGGGTACGAACTCGCAGCAACTACAAAGAATGAAGCAGTTAATCCCGGCGCTGGCCCGCCAGCCTCGCAACTCCACTCACACAGCTGATGATGGGCTTGATGCGCTCCTCGAGCGCCTGATGGTCGACGTCCTTCGGCAAGCTGTTAAGCGCCTGAGCAAAGTCGACGTTGGGGTTCCAGTGCGCCACCTTGGTGAGCACCTTGATCAAGGCATCCCGGCAAAGTTGTCGGGACTCCTCGGCCAGGTAGGCCGCCCTGGTGGACTGGAGCAGCTTCAGCGTGGCGAGGACATGCTCGAAGAACTCGGACAGCCTGGCGCTCTCGGCCACTCTCACCTCGTGGGAGAACCTAAAGTTTGGCATGCCCATGGCGGCCAGCTGCGTGGTAATCTACTCCGTGACATCCACAAGGTGGCTGGTCCAAAGCTTCATGGTCTCCACAAGCTCATTGTGGGAAGAGGCGGCAGTCTTCAGTAGCAGTTGTTCATCCGCGAGATCCTTGGCCAGGATCTGCTCACGGGCTTTGGACTCTAAGAGCATCTTCTCCTGGCTATCCAGCTTCGACTTCAGATCATCGATGGACTTATTGGCCTTGGAGAGCAGCTTAGTTTTGTCAGATATTGTTAGCCGAGTCATAGAGAGTCTTCTCTCTGTCGCCCTTGAGCATGAAGATCTCCTGTGTGAGTCTGTCCAGGTCCGCCTCCAGCTTTTCCACCTTGCTGGCCAGCTCAGCCCTGGTGGCCTCTGCTGCTTCAGCACGATCAACGGCCTCCTTCAGCTTGCCGGCGTGGTCAAGGACCAGAGCATTGAGCGCCTCCTGGTGCTTCTGCGTCAGGTCTTGAGTCCACTGTGCAACGAGCCTCTCGATCTCCTCCTCCTTGGCACAAAGCATGGCGGCACGCGTCGCTTCGCGAGCAACCAAGTCCTCCTCCTGGACATCGAGCGAGGTGCGGTGCTGCGTCTGATCGGACTCGTCCTTGGTAGCCTTGGCTTTTGCCACCTCCTGCGCCTTGTCAAAATCAGCCTGCTTCAAGAGGAGGTCCCGCTGGCGCTCGCTCTGCTGGATTTGGGAGGCCCTCAGATCCTCCCAAGCTTCGTCAAACCAGGTTTTCATCTGGGCGACGCGCTCCTGGAAGTCCGCCTCGGCCTTATCCACGGCCGCCATTCTGGAGTCCACCTTCTCCTGGCGAGCCCGATGAAGAGCCTAGAGCTTGTGGAAGTTAGCGCCTATGGCTTGAAGGAGTTGGTCCTCCTTGGAGACGCCGCTGCTGATGCTCGGTTCGTCAACAACCTGGAGCTCGGCAGCGGTGAGGATCTCCTCATCAAAGACCTCCCCCTTGATTGGCGTTCTCATGTCTGCCGCTCCTGGGATGCTGACAAAGAGGTCGTCGCCAACCTTCAAGTACCTGCTCGGGGCAGGGGCTGAGGAGGAGGAGGGTTGGTCATTGACCACCTCCTCCCTGGCAGGATCCTTGGCGGCCTCTCCAGTGGGGGCCTCGCCGGTCTCCCCAACAGGCCCCATGGTGGCCTCCTCGGCAGCAGCCTTGCCGGCTCCTCCTGCAGGCTCCTCAGCCACCTTCTCCCCAGCAGGATCCTTGCCGGCCTCCCCGTCAAGCCCCATGGCGGCCTCCTCGGTGGGTCTCTCAGCGGCCTCCTCGGCAGCAATATTAGTGGCCTCGGCCTCGGCGTCCTTGACGGTCTCCATGATCACGGCATTGATATCCGCCTGATGTTCCGAGGAGGGATCTGAAACCAAAGAAGGGGGAAAGATAAAGCCGAAGTCAGAACAACTCAAGACGGAGAGAAGGAAAGAAGTCAAGGGCAACAATGGCAAGAAGCAAAGGGCATGTACTCACCCGTGGCAGGTGGGAGGGACGCGTCCCCACCGGGACGGGGTCACCAGCACCTGTGCCCGCCTTCTCCTCCTCTGAGCGCATGGGCTCATCGGTAGGCGCCCTTGTCGGGGACGCCCCTCAGGTCTGCGTAGTTTATGGAGGCGGCGTGTCGGGGTCGGCCCTCAGGGGATCCTCCTGCTGTTGCTCCCTTCCTACAGTCACAGCAAGGTCACCAATAAGAAGACATGCTCCAACGCCCGCCAACGAGAATAAGTGGCAAACTTACGTTGGGGGCTGGAATGGGGGCTGTGTTGCGGGCTGGACTCCGGACTGGTGAAGATCATCCCCGGACACGAGGGGTGCTTTCCGGGGGCTCATCACTCGTCGAAGCCCTGGCCCTTTTCACCCTCTGGGCCAGCGTCTCCACGTCACTGCAAACAATGAAGTCAGATGAAGATAAAGTGATTCAAGAAAGGAGTCAGAGAATAGATGGGGGAAACAGAGTGCATACTCGTCCTCCTCTTCTTCTGCCCTCCTCTTCTTCCTCGGGCTGAACGACCCAAGGTCATATTTGGCTGCTGGGACGGAGACAGAGTCCTTACGCGCTCAGCCGCCGGAGAAGCAGCGGCGCGTCTGCTCAAAGAGGAAGAAGCGGTGCCACGTCTGGTCGAGGAGGAGGCAGCAGCTGCGGCCCTCTTCGCCGCTGCGACCGCCACCAATGCCTCCACGGTCGCGTGCCTCGTGTGGCGCATGGGCTCTACCTGAGCCCCTTTCCGCTGTGTAGCCTTGCCAGGGCAGACTGGCTCATTGGAGCCGGCCTGTGGCAAGATGAGCCTCTTCTTCGGGGTCGAGGGCTCGTCCGCCTCGGGCGCCTCCCCAGCCGACTCTTCGACCGCCTCCGCGGCAGAAGTAGCCCCAGCACCAGCACCATTGGTCTCCCCGGCGGGCCCCACCCACTTGAGGAACCTTTGCTCCTCTTCAGCCGCTTCGGCCTATACCGGCCTCCGCAGCAAGGTTTGCCTCCTTCGCCCTGGCGGCAATGTACGCCGCCTCTTCATCAGTAGTGGGGCGGATGAGCTCTGACTCGTCGTGGATGGTGCCCTCCAACAAATTTTCAAAAACTGCTGCACCAACTCCGCCTCTGGCTTGGCCCAGGTTGGATCCAGCTCATGGGCATTGAAGGCGGGCATCATGGCAATAATCTCGGTCTAGCGGGAGTTATTGCTCATTGGATGCACCCCTGCCGGCAACCTGAACGGGTGGTCGGTCTTGCCGGCTTTTGCGGCCTTGCCGATCCACTCAGCGTTGCCGTCCTCATCCATCTTGAGATGAAAGAGCCTCTGGCAGATGGATGTGTGCTGCATCACAATGAAGTTGTGCTTCAAGCCACGGCGGGGCCTCATGATATCCGTCGCATTCCTGTAATCCCAAGCTGGCCTCCCCTTCTGTTGTAGGGGAGCAATACGGCGACGGATGAAGTTGGCCCCGACCATCTCCGGCGTGAGGCCGACAAAGCAAGGTAGAGGATCCTGGTGGTGGCGACCGCGAGCTTGGCATCATTGGGGTCAAAGTCGCTCCAGTCGTCTCCGCGGACCGGTGGACTCCGGCGGACCTCGCAGAAGTGCCATGGCTCCTTCTCCACAATTCAGCACCACCGGCCCCACAATTCATCCCACCTCTCCTTCTGGAAGCCTTCTGGTTATGCACCCTTGCACAGAGGCCTCGGGATCCAAGCGACGGAGCCAGAGATGGCGTCCCCTTGCTGAACCCGGGGGAAGAAATAGTGGCGGAAGAGCGCCATGCTGGGGTAGAATCCGGCGAAGCCCTCGCAGAGATGGGCGAAAAGGGCCATGCACGCCACCGCATTCGGCGTGAAGTCTAGGAGATGGAAGCCGTAGGTGTGCATGATGTCATTGAAGAAATCTGAGAAAGGGGGGCAGAGGCCGCAGGAGAAATAGTCGACGAAGAAAGGACAAATATCTCGGCTGACCTTGGCAAAGGGAGCGGGGATGACCTTCATGGCGGGGTGCCCCGTCGTCTCCTTCCCCCACAAGCACAAGAACTGGTCCTTGAGTGTGAGCACGTCAATCGCCGGAGGGAAGAGGGCGTGCTCCTTCCGCATCTTCACCAGCTCACTCTTCGGCACCTCCTTCGCCATGGTGGCCTTGGCCGCTTTCTTGCCCTTGCTAGCCTTGGGCTCCACGGCGGCTATGGAGGAGCAAAGTATCGAGAGGCGATGGAGGCGCGGCGGCGGGGAGCAGAGGCGCAGAGCTCTAGTTCGGATTTGGGGAAGAAAAGGGGAACGGCGGTTCCGAGATTGGGAAGAAGCAGAGAAGGTAAATGAGTAGTGCCCCTGTGGTTTTTTCTTTTTATGGGGAAGGCACGGACTAGCTCTTTACCATTTACTGCGGGGTGACACATGCGTGCCACGCCCATCCCATGCACGACCCCCACGTCACGCACACGACGCGAGGTGTGGGGAAGCACAACTGACAGAAATATTATGGCGGTTCGCCTCTGCACTGCTTTGGGCCTGGCCCAACTATGCCTTGCGCTTATATGTGGCCCAGGCCCGCGGGCTCCTGTCGGTGTACAAAAGTGTGGGTACTTCTGTACCCCTTACATGTGCATGGACGGTCA
Source organism: Triticum aestivum (assembly GCF_018294505.1). Lineage (NCBI taxonomy): Eukaryota > Viridiplantae > Streptophyta > Magnoliopsida > Poales > Poaceae > Triticum > Triticum aestivum. Next base: position 275,632,777 of record NC_057807.1, read on the forward strand.
CAGCCACACCTACAGCAGGGCTTGGCGAAGCAGAGGAGGACGGTAGAAGGCAAGACAAGAGCAAAGAATATCAGAGCAGACGCTCAAGGTAAATGCAGCAGGAGGCGAGC